>NC_090216.1:7997500-8274733 GCF_033026475.1 Channa argus
TCACAAGTCGCAGTCATCTATAGATTTACAAACACCTGCTCGCCCTGTTGCCATGTCGTAGCAGCATATTATCTATATGAGCTGACTAAACTGAGAAAACATGTTCAAACATGTTTTAAAGTCAATCCAGAGAAACCTTTCTGAGGCCTCGCTGTCAATATCTTCCTCCTGGTGAGAATCAGTACAGTAACGGTAGTTGTGCGAGACAGCTAGTCACATGTCTGCGGTCCTGACTGGCCTGTGCCCGGAGGTGGTGGATGGCAGCTGACTGCTCTGATTCACTGGGAACTCGACTTGTGTGTTGTACACCTCACAATGGATTGACTCATAGGGAGTCAACGCCAAGCTTGTTCAGTGTCCACTTCTCAGCCATTTTACTGGAACTCTCTGTTTGGCTTCTTTGTTGCTCGTGTTTTGATGGAGACAGTGGTCTTTTCTTATGACTGTGTATTTTTCTGTATGTGTTTTTGTTTCGCCGTTTTCTTTCCAACAGGAACAGTCAGTTTCCCCTTCCCTCCTTACTCTCTACCTCTAGTCACTGCTAACTTGTACAGTTGCCCTTGGGAGGATGTGGACTGCCAGTCAGTTGTTTGCAGTGTCTTTTCAGATGACATGCACCTACATTACACCACCTCCACCACCCCTCTCCATAGAGTTTCCTCCTTAATCCTGAAAGATTTGCTGTGTCCCTGAGCAAACACAGTCAAACGTGTCAAACTGCATTTAGAGCAAGAACTCTAAACTTGTCCAGTTTTAATATTATAGTTACATTACATTAGAAGGTTATCAGATACTAAAACAGCAGACAGTGTGTTTACTGTTCAGCAGCAGGACTTCCTTGATGTTAGGCCACGGTTGGTTCAAGGTTTATTTATCTTTTCCAGTGGTAATGTTTGTTTTACTGTTTTATATTTAATCATATTTCGACCACAGGAACAACAAAAAAGAAACGACTACATTGATTATTTTGTCACATTTTGAAATGCATTAAATCAGGGAGAAAATGAAAGAAATTCACCAAATTAAAAGCCCTTAAGCCGTTATAAATATTCAGCTATGCAACAGCTAATACCATGACAGTTGCCACTTGTCATCATAATGCAACACACTTTTCAGCTGCAAGGGTTTCAGAAAAGCTCAAAGAAAGGCTCATACTTGTCAGGATACAGTCTGAGCAGCAGAACTAAAGCTTACTAAGTTTACAGGCCATGGAAAAACATTTGCCTCTTTTAAAAAGTCTAGAAACAATGGTTTTATAATATTAATAGTATACAGTATAGTAAAGATTTAAAAACTCAGGAAACAGCTGTCCTCGACCCGTTTTCAAATACGACCTCCGGACAATATCAGGAGCATCAGGTCTGGACATTGATGTTTCACACTGTGGATGCATCCTTATTTACTGAGAAACTCGTAACCATAGCACGCTCGACATAAGCGAAGTGGTGGTTTACAGCCCAATAAAGCACTGCCAGTCTTGTGAAAGATACATTATCAACACTCGCACTACAGACTGCTTGCTGCAAATCGTCACTCCTCTATTCACACGTGGACATTACAACTGGACATTACACAGACTTTTGCTTAATTTATGCTTCTGCGACAAATCTCCGCTGCAATTATCTCTGCAATTAGGCACTGCATAGCCGCATACCCTATGTCGTATCCTACACTGTAGGCTGACATACACTTCACTAGATATAAAACTACAGGTCATGGTGGCATAGACCACAACAACTGCGATTGTTCCACTCCATCGTTTTGCCTGTCAGTTCAGTCGTCTTATGGACCAGCTCCTCCGATGTATCTACGACGATGCATAAATCTAGCTCTCGTACCGTGGTGCTCACAGGATAAAGGCAGTTTACTGCAGTTATTAGATGACGTTCATTGCATTGTGTAAGAGTCAAACTGGATTCTGCTGGTATACCAAAGCTAATGTCAACACAGTGGACCTTTCCAAATAAACGAAGGGCCCCCTTTTATTATAACCATGCTTCCTTTTGAAACAGTTTTCTTTTCAGCTGCATTATGACCACTAGGTAACCAGTTGCCTTTGTGAGTGGTCACCATCACTCTTTTAACACATAACACATACAACACCCACACAGCAGCCTCAAATGCTCCTGGATATTAGAGTGGGATCTCTGAAGACACTGAACTTGCTTTAGCCAATCATAACAGAGCGTCTCACCAGGTTGAGCTCAGATCAGAAGAGTCCCTGCAGGATGAACAGAAGGAATTAATTATTCAGACTGGGCTGCTTGTATGTTTAACTGGATACCAAATTTAATGACATCTATAATGGCATCTTTGTGAGAGATTAACGGCAATGTGAGACTATCAAAGCAGAAAATGCACAAACGTCCAGCCAGATAGCTCGTTATGTGCCAGGTACTAGCACAAGCAGAATAGTAGGTGTGAGCACTTCGTGGCAGCAGACTGATTTTATTTCCAATTTTTTTGTACTCAAATTCCTCTCCTAGGATCTTTACACTTCTTAATGCTGGCATTGTTTCATATTTGGTGGCATCTGGAACATTTTGTTCAAACTGACATGCATAATATATGGTAATAAGATTTGTTCAAATATTTATTATACAAGGAAATGAAGAGGTAAGAGATTAGAGCCTTTGCTCACAATATTTACATCCCCGTCACCACTGTTTGGCTTCTACAGCTCGAAGGGAAAAGGCCAAGTTTTATCATGATCAGTGGTTGGTGTTCCACTCACCTTTTATAAGGCACAATGGCGCCTAAATTGGTTACGTTGAAACAGTGGCAGTGTATCATTCAAATGAGTTACTTTATTTGTGTCTGTGTGCAAATGCAATGAAGAGACTGTTCTCTAGTGAGGAGGAGACAAACATTCTGTCACACGTGTTGCACAGTGTAGTCAGCGACAACAATCAATGAAGAAATTTTGTTGATTGCATATGTGTATTTTATCACTAAATACATTGATTCATTAATGTGTAAGAGTTACGTAACAAGAAAAGTAGGCTAGTAAAGAACAACTGTCAAAAGATGCAACTCTTACAGCATGCGTGTGTATTTGCTGTAAATAGTGCTGAGCTACAGCAAGGTTACTGACTGTAGTTGCATCTGCATTATGCTAATGTAACAAGAGCAGGAAGCCAATGGAGACTAGTTGCACTGGATCGCTACAGGGACAAGAGTCATCATGCAAATTAGCAGAATGGCTGATCGCTCAAAAACAAGAGTTTAATGAGAAGTAAGAAATCAAACCTCCAGTAGCAGGCCAGATTCAAATGTTGAGTAGAGTTTTGAATTTTTTTTTCCCCAACCAAAGGTTCTTATCGTGGCCCCCGAGCAAACATGCAAACAATCTGGCCTGTGTGTTTCCAGTCACATGGCCCTGAAGAGCTAGAGAGTCAGCATGTCTGTCCTGGTATTTCCTGAGGCTTCATAAACATATGTACACGCTCTCTCCCTCCCCTTTCTCTGTCTTTCTATTTCTGTCACATGCACGCACACACACACACACACACACACACACACACACACACAGGGAGTCCTTACTTAAACAATAGTAACTTAATGGCAATTTGAGCTATATAGAAAGGCAAGTGCTTTACACAGTAAAAGTACGTAAAAAAACTTAAAAAGCAAACATTCATAAATCATTCTTTATATTTCTGAGCTTACCTACGTTGTGTTTTGTTTTGTTTAGTTTTTTCTCAAAATCATTCTCTGAATGTGTTTGCAGTTGTAAGTGGAATAACTGTGTGAAACTGCTTCCAACTTGTGGTTACTCCTGACTTAGAATAGAAAAGAAAAACAGAAGGAAGTGTGACCTTTTTTTGCACTTCTCATTTTTGCAAAAAAAAACCTGCATTTCAATCTGTACACCCTGTAGAAAAAGCTTAACCTACTACCTAAATGGCAGTTTGATCTCTTTCTTACTTTATGTCACTAAAAATCATATTTTTAGTAATTATACCATTATCACTAAAGCTATTAGGGATGTTTGTGTATGAGTATGATTATTATGCAGAACTTTGCCAGAGGAGAGCCATGCATTAAATCATTATGCATTTTAACGTGTTGAAATGTGTGTGTATGTGTGTGTGTGTGTGAGTGCCCTGGTTCTTCAAATTGATTTTAAGTGTTAAAGTGCAGGGTGTGATGAATACTCTAATCAAAACCTCACTGCCTGCCGCTAAATGGCAAAGAAGCATTTACCGTGTCTCAGGCTTGTTTGCAAGCTCACAGCCTTAAGTGGATTTGTCTACATGTTTGAACTTTGTGTTGTAGTCTATATAAGGTGTAAACAATACATCTGTGAATGCAGATGTTCAGATATAAAGACGTCAAACTCGAATTAAATTAAATTAAATGAGATCATGAACTGCAAGCCCACATTTCAACTACCAGATGTGCTGCCAGTGTCGTCTTATCACTAATCTCCCTTTTTACCCCATTTACTTGTTATCTAACACAATTTCATAGTGTTGATACAGAATCTAAAAATTCAATAGCTGAACATGTATACTGGGATTATAATCTAAACTCTCTATGGTAGATGTAGGTCAACTGAAAGACTCTATTTCCTCATATAATGTAATCCCCATTTGTTCTGCTTTTTTTTACCAGAAACACTGCTTTGAGCTCTCTGTCAGACTGTGCTGTCCTGAGTAGGACAGTGGCTCTAAATGCTGTTGTCTCACTCCCAAATGGTTTCTCTGCTATTTTTCATCTCTAAATCATTGTTATTAATCATATAATAGTGTTTCACAAGTTGATCAAATGCTGGAGAACACAGCCTCAGTATGTTTCCTTTACTGCCAGTTTGAACTTTTAGGGTTTGAGTCGATCACGATTCACGCTACTTCAGTGCAAGACTCAAAGTTATGATTGAAGTGGAAAACAGGGTCAGCAGGATATTTAACCTCGCTGGAGACATGCATGACACAGAGAAAGGAAATCGTTCATTTGTGTTCGAGTGGGAAAACCCGTGGATAGTTAAATCTGCCCTTTCATTGATAAAACAAAAACTTGATTTTACCATTACTTTCCCGAACATTTCCAATCATTCTGTGTATGAACAGCAGCACTCAGCCAAACTAATTTTTTGCCTGTTTCTCTGGGCTGAAGGAATGGTTTTGTGAAACCATGCATGAACATAAAAAATTGATTTGTTTATATATCATTTCAGTATAATGGGTTTTGCCCTGATTCGGTGACAAAACCTGATGCACCTTGTAGGAGGAAAGGGGATTACTTCCCTCTGTAATGTTCATTCTCTGCTCCTTTTGTCTAAGCCAGATAACAAGTATGGCATGAGACAAGGCTGTCCATTATGCAAAGAGTGTTTTCCACAAATGTCATTATGCTGGATCAATGTTTCCCAGACCAAAAAAACAGACTCAAACACAACACACAGTAAAGACGAATTGAATCAAAAAATGTAACTCAGCTCTATGCTGTTTCTTCTTGATGGTTCAGCAGGCCAAGGTACACGCTACACACCTGCAATTATGTGGATGTTTTATTGAGCTCGTAGAATTCATCTAACATGGGTCACACCTTTCAGTAAAGTGACGTAAAATTGTTTGTAAAGGTCAGGTTCACCCACATGTTTTCACTCTTACCTCTGTTTGCCCATGTTTTAAAATTTATGCTTCCGACTCAATGCGCTGGAGGTGAATGGAGTTTCATTTTGTGTTGTGTGTAGCATTGAAAAAAGGAATCAGTGTCAGGGTTACTGTGAATAATCTGCACACCTCACTGTCAACAGCCATAGGGACTATTTATTGACTCAAGGTTGATGGTTGCAGTAATTTCCGTGGTGGCTATAACAAAACTTAGGCAAATAAATTTAAAGTCAACTCTATGGTAGTTGAAGGATACATTCACATTATTTTAAAGATTGGTGTTCACATACCCACATGTACCATTTAAGAAATATCTTCATGTAAAATACAGTTGAGTTGAGTTGAGTTGAGTACAGATGAGTTTGTACCAGCAGCAGAAAATGAAACAACCAGTCCAGTGTGACACAACTTTCTGTTAATATTATAACCAGGGGGGGCTATTAGGCAGGAAACAGCGGATAACAGTGGATTTAAGCCTATTCCTGATGTTACATGTGATGTTTTGATATTGACAAAAATTGTGCTACATTAACAGTTACTGTAGGCCAATATCTGTCTTTGTGCCTTTGTGCCTTTGTGCCTTTACCCAAATAAAACCACTATGTTTGTACCACTGGAATACCGGGGACACTCAATGAACAAATGCTTTTGTGGAACATCTAAGAGCGTAGGAACCACAATGTACATGTGTGTTTAGGCTGAATAACTTGTTGGGTTTGAATGGTATCTGAAGGATTTGGATCACGAAGCTCTTGAACAATTATGTGTTAGCAGCTAAGATACAACTGTCACTTCGGTGTATACAGTGCATATTAAATTAAATCTTACTGCACATAAACATAGTAGATATCAGATCAAACTCAGTATCAGCATTAAAGACTGGGACTGGGGCCAAAAACTTCAGTGGGACCTCCCTAACTGCATCTATTTATCGTTTTATTTCAACAAATACGTTGTGGTGTCGGTTGTAGAGCTTAAACACTAAACTTGTGTGTTTTTAGCTGCGGGCTGAAGCCCCAACTTCAAAAGTAATTTTCATCCAAAATGTACTCTTTTTTAGTCTGTCTGCAAAAGCTCGGCAAGGAACCTGTCTGGGGAAATAGAAATCGGGGAATACAGAATTAAAGGGACTCATTTTGGAAGCTACTTACTTGATTTGTCAGTTCTGGCTGCTGAAAACTTCAGCTGAACTGTTTAATAGATTTTTATATAGAAAGAGGACAGTAGAATTTGTTCCTCTTGGCTTAGCAAAGCATATGGGCCTTCTTCTTCATGAGCAGGGAGACTTAAAGCCGACATATGTACATTTGATTAATCTTTTGAGATGAAAAAATGTATAATTTAAGGGGGATTTTCATTGAAGCCTCATTACAGGAGGACACATGTACTCCAGTGTCCCTTCATTAAATCGTGGCTGCCGGTCTGTCTTTGTCATCAGCCTGTTCCGGGCAGTTCCAGATGACAGCAGCATTTGTATGTATAGAGAGCACATGAAGTCTTTCTGTCTTCCCTGTCCCATCTTGAATGTTTATACCCATAGGTCAAATAACCTCATTTGAAAAATAAAGTCAGAAGTTTGCGTTGGGGGAAGTATTTCCATGGGTAAAGAGGATGGCGCTGGATGCTCTGAAAAGTCTCTCTCCATCTGTCTGCATGATTGCATGGTACATGCAGCTGTGTGGTGGTGGATCTGCTCAAGGGGGTTGTAGAGCAAGTTGGGGAGGGGTGGTAGAGTTGTTCTGTAAATAGCCCACCCTGCATTAAGAACCAGCATGCTGGGGCTGTGCTTTGTGCTGTTCTGACCTCAACACCCAAGCCGCCACTCACATTTTCTCACTGCATGGGAGGCTGTGGAAGTCAGAACCGACTGTTTCTCCACTTTATCCAGGTCAGATCTGATCCACTCTCACTAGTAAAGCACTGATGCTCGTGACCCTGATGCCCCCGTTTACTGCCAGCCAGTGTCAAAATAACACAAGCAGCTCCACAGAGGTCCTCCGCTGCTCTGCCCGCTGTTATGAAATCATGCTGCCCTCATTTGGGTTTCTAAATATCTACACTAGGATACATTTTCAGATCAAAACAAAGTGTCGGCTCAATTTGATTTCCGTCTGTCTCCACATTAAGCTGTTAAAAGAGAGTTTGCCTTGCAGCATTTTTGCTGTGGATATGTGTGTGTGCTTGGAAGTAGGTCATTGATTTGGAACTTGGACACTGATTATGTGCTGGCCTAGAAATGGGCTATAATCTGTATCTCTCATACCAAAACAGATTTTCATAAGTGGCAGTTATTTCAAGGTCAGGACAACAGTTGTGTCTCATCACTACATACACAAACACACACACACACACACTCACACACACTCATGCACGCGCACATACCCACACCCACACACAAAATCTTTTGCTCAGTGGTAGCAGATTGGTGTTTCCAGAATCTGTTGCTCACTTTTAAGGCACATTACCACTGAAAAAAAAGAATATCATGTTCATCTCTCTTTAGAATGTGCCAAATCTGCAGGCATGCCCTGTTCTGTCCTTGATGGGGGTTTGATGTGCTCATTCAGATGCCATTTGGGCCAATAATGTAAATAATCGTAGTCTTTGAACAAGCCAAGGCATGATCACATCTGTCTCTGACATAAACACTTTTAACAAACTCTCCTGAAAAACGCGAAAAAAACAGGAGTTTTCTTCTTGATCATGTTGGAGAAGACCTGTTGCAAGCTGGGAATTGCCTATCAGCCTCACCACAACTCCATTTCTAAAACTATGTCTATATTAAGCTGGGAATGATATAAAATACTCCAGGTTGTTTTTGTAATTACCACTGTTCACATGAAAATAGCAATAGACGCAAAACTAGTAATTCGCTTCCTACTGAAATTGCATAGTGGATGACAACCAATCCAGACTCAGAAAACAAGCGAAGAAGAAACGATATAGTATTTCCAATTCCACTCCATGCATTTTTTATTGCAAGCAGATAACAAACATTTTAGCGATATGACTCACAGAACAAGCAAAGAACATTATCAGGAAACTAACCAATCAAACTTCTTTGTTCGTCCAGACAAATAAGTTCAGACTGCTTGCAAGAGTAAAATGCAGGGTCAATGCCACCACCTGTGTGTTTTCAAATATAGCAGCGTTTCTAACAGAGCTCTTTTTTTACACACTACACACAGCCAACAGTTTCAGATTTAAATTCTCCAGATATATCCAAAATGGAGGGAAAAGATGCATTTATTTAACTGGCTCAAAGTGGACATGGTCTAAGTCTCTCCTCATAGCTTAAAGTGAGAACTTTGTTTTTTGATTTACCTAAAAAGCCATCAGGATGACGCTTCCCTGTTGTTTTGTAAATGTGGCTCAGCAAAGAGTCAGCATTTCTTACAGTATGAGCTGATACTTAGTTTAAAAAAACTAGTTGTCCTTTCTCATGGGTGGTTGTATGAGGTCAAAAGGCCATGTTTGTGTACTTGCTGTTCTCTTCCTTAGTCTTGGCTAGTGTGGTTCAAGAATAAACAGTGTGTGCTAGCATGAATGGAGCTCTCTTATTTTTACAGTGGCTGTATTCCCTGGTGTGTTGCTGTGTTAGTGCATAGTTTTGGGAGCGTCTCTTCATTATGATACCTGAAAGAACTTGAAAGAACTAAGCTGAGTTTGCATATCACGTCCGGTTTGCATGAGAGCAGCAATTGCTCCTCCTCCACTCTGTCTGTCCCACATGAAAGATCCTCATGCTCTCAGCATGCACCTGTTTAAATGAGCCCTTGCCATGTTTGCATTTGTTTAGGCAGAGAGGCAGCAACCAACAAGCAGGCACAGACAAAATCCTATCAAAAAATGACATCAGCCGCAACAGCTGCAGGCTGCGGCACTGGGAGGAGGAGGTGACCTGATTGCTCAGCTGGCCAAGAGCACGGGAAGGAAGCAGCAGGAAAGGCTGGTCCCCTCAGTCTGGCCTGGCTCTCTGCTGCTTCTGGCGGGTCCCTCTGTGGCCTTCCTCTCCTCCCTTTCCCCCGCCTCCCTCCTCCTGTCCTCTTTACCGCACTGCTGCCTGTCACGGCTCACTACATCGGAACAAAATGATCAGCTCTCACCTCCTCATGAACACGGGTCATCATTGTAGCCATGCAAGGGCTGGGCCCTTTGTATTAGATAGGGATCACTGATATGTGGGAGGAGGAGCCGCTGCAGAAGGCTGAAGAAGTCAATATTGTTTTCTTTTTGCAGCACATATATGTAAGTGTGTTTAATTTTTACTATTTTATTTATTAGTGATGGCCCCTCGATTACCAATTTTGTGGCACTGTTAATTTCATCTCACTGCTCTTGAGGAATTACTGGATGTATGTGTGTTTTATGATTACTCTCTCCACAAGGAAGCACGTCAAGTACCTCTTTCACAGTTCCTCTAGCTCATAATGTAATTAATTCTAATCGCAATCATCATAATAGCTTTTCAGATCAAATACCCAGGAGCAGTCCTAACAAAATAATCCATTCCTCTGAAAAACAAACACCCAAACTCCATCTCACACACTCTCTCCCTCCTTCTGTATTTGGCTTTGGCTTGGAGAGGAGAGCAGTCAGTTGGATGGGGGAAAAACACAACAGAAAACAGAAGGACCTGCACATTTGCATACCTTTTTAGCATGTGGCTGAGGGAGCCTTTATTAAATTCAACCCCCCTGTGGGGTCGGCCCTACCATGCAGGGGAGGGGCACAAAGGCTAAGAGGGAAGGGAAAGGAGGGGTGGTCTCATCTTGGAGACAGGAGGCACCATCTGAGCCAGCAGACAAACAATGTTTCCAGACACAAGAACAAGGTGGCAGCAACGGCAAAGTGTTTTTCAGCAGACCAGTGCTGTCCCTGTCTGGTTGTAAGGGAGAGCAGTCAGGGGAGGAGAACAACCACAAACAAATAGTAGCTTAAGATGAAATAACTGGCTGATAACTCCATTAGGATTAGATGCCTTTGTTGGCTATAGCTGATTTAATGTGGAGATTTGCAGATTTTCTTTTTATAATGTAAAACTGGCATCTTGACAGCTTATTGCACAACAAATTTAAAGGCATTCTTTCACATTCTGGTATACTACTAACTTGTTAAATGTTATAGACAAAATGTTTGTCAGCACATGTTAGCAAGTCCTAAATTGTCTTAAATGCTTAATTGGTGGTATTAATGTTGTGGTGGACAGGGGTCAGTACGGGCAATCTGACCCCGTATTCAGCAAGCTGCCATCCACTGTTATGTACTGACACCTGTCGATCATGGCCACTATTAACTGTGTCTCACCCTTTCCAGCACAATACTAAAATCACCATGTGGTAATAGTGTTGTGGCCGATAAGTGAAAATGTAGGCGTCTTAAACGTGCAGGAGTGTGTTGGTGTGAAGAGCAGCATAATCACATACAGCCGCCTGCTATATTACAGAGGTCTACAACTGTTTTCACGCTGGTATTCAGTATTTCAACTGAGAGAGTGGCTTCATGTCTCATATTAATCTTTTAAGGTTAACAAAAATCTTGAGTGCACCTTGATGAAAATTGCAGGCACTCTGCGAGTTGCTTATTAGCAAAGCCTGCACTTCTTCTTAACCCGCTGTAAGAAAACACCTATTAGAAGATTTGATAAGAGCATTGAGTTTCTTTGTGTTTGTGCATGCCTCTGTGTGTGTGTGTGAGTGTGTGTGTCTGAGGTAACAAGTTGTATGCATCTGTTTAAGCAAGCCGAGGCAGCCTGTGGTTGTGCTGTACCTGGGAGGAGGCCGAGATAATGAACCAGCGCAGTGAAGTTAGGCTTTCCCCTGCCAGTGAAGGATGAGCTGTTAGCACACTGCGCTAGTTAGCCTGTTAGGCTCCTTAATGAGCCATTTGATCAACAACTCAACAAAAGCGTGGCAGCAAAATTACGTTATCCATCAGGAATGATCATATGTAGCCCTCCACCTTAGCATTATTTTTTAGTGTTATGCCTGTGTTTTTAGGAAACACAGACAAGTTTATATACTTGTGAAATAGTGGAAAACTACTTCATGATTTACTACTGACATTTCAAAATAATTACTGTAAGTAGCTGACATTACTATACCATAACAACTAACCCAACACTATAGAACAATTTATTTTTTTCCATCTATAGTTGGTGATAAATTAACATATAAGCACGTTTAGCCAATCTTTTGCTCACTGCAAATTAACCAGTGACATTTTTGATCTAATACACAATTTTCTATTAAAATGATATGACAATAGCAATACACCTAATTTGTTTAGTTGGAATTCCAAGATAAGTTTGTGCTACCAAGACCTGGGGAGGCACATGGCCATCAGTGGAACTAGCACACACAACACTTGTGCTAACCAAAAAATACCCTTGCTCTTTGCTGTTTTTTTAAGCCCCACCTTAGCATTTGGCAAGGGGGATGGGAGAACCAGTATGAAGTGAAGAAATATCACAGATGTTAGTCTGCATGAACTCCTTCCCCTTTACAGCCTTCCTGCGCAATCTGGCCTGCTGAGCCTCTGTTTTTTTTCTCTTGCTCTCCCTACACAAAAGACAAATTACTTCTCCTAACCTAATTTCAGTTGCAGCATGCAAGGGTCTGCCCCGATGCCTGCCAGTCAACAGAGTTTGTGCAGATTCAAGCCACCATGGAGCTCAGTTGGTTCGTAATCTAGTATCGCGGCCTCTGACTTTGACAGGATTATCCGTGGAAAACTCTGTAAACAACTTACATTTTCCTCACATTAACATGTTTTTGTGTCTGTGTTGCACTTGCCTAATCACATGTGAGCTTTTTGCACCACATGCTGCAGGGCCAGTTGTCTGTCTAAAGTGTACAATAGAAACAGCAGAGATAGGGCTTCAACCAATGCTCCAACACCTTGTGTGTCTGGGTTGTGAGTGGAACAGGGGTCATAGTTGTGTGACATGCCAAATCCACTAACACTACTGTGGTGACCGCAGTGTTGCTGTCACTTACCAGCCACTCAAGGGGTCAATCTCACTCGTGTTAAACTTGGTTAAAGTTAAGAAAGCCGTCTTAACCTTAGCACAGTCCAGCTTTCTAAGACACTCTGTACCAAAAAGGACAGGACGTGGTGGAGAGTCTTTGATTATTTGGCCTTTCTCTATTTCCCTGGGGACATGTTGCTGCTATTAACTGGACCAGGTTTTCTCTATAACCATGAGGGACCTTTGATTTATACCTGATGTGGGGAGACCAGCTGTTTCCTAGGGGTCCACAGCAATTCATCCAGAGGATATTAAATGCCCTAATGGACATATTATTTGCACAGAACTAACCTAAAGGAATCTATGTGTGCATTCAAAGTGCAGGGATATCTAGTCACAGCTCTGTATTACAGTAAATTAAAAATCCAGCTGTCTTTTTCCCCACAAGTTTGATCAGAATAAAGTAAAGTGGTTTATCAGGTGAACATACAAGCGCAGACGAGCTATGACTCTGCATGAATTTGTCTTAAGGATGTAATAGATGCCTGAGAGGTGCTGTAGTGAAAACTGTGTTCCATTGATGCTGGCCTCTCTCAGCTCTCTTTCTCTTCCCCTAACAGGAACTGGCTAATTTCCTGAACTTGATATACCATTTGGTCCATGCACAGGGAAACATCTAAGAGAAGGGATCTCAGCAAATTCTCCACTTTAAAAAGCTTAATGAGTGTTCAGATCTTTGGGTAAATGCTTTTTAACATTTTACAGGTGGTGCAGGACTGTTCCTAACTGACTTTTAAGGCACCTCAAAAGGGAAAAAATGAGCAGTCAGGAAATTAAATTTTTGCTGGGTAAAGAGGAGATTTTCAGGTATTCAGATCCCCCACATGCTCAGTTGTCACATTAGCACAGACTTTGTCTTCCTTCACAGTGTCTGGAGTTGGTGAACCTGCATATGTCCCTGCCTATCTTGACTCTGCCTCAGCGTATGGACTGTATCTGTTTTTCTGCCCTTGGTAGTACTCCCATGTCAAAGGTCACGACCTTAGCTGAAGGTCATCTCTATGGTTGGCTGTTTGTGGGCAATATGACCCTCTCTTTTGACGGCTTGCCCTCCTTCCCCCTTCTCTCTCACACATTGCTTTTCCTATGATCCTAAGTGTCTTACATGTGTCACTTCCTCCTCTGATTTGATTAACCCTTGAACACAGCAAGATCTGCCTGCTCTAACTTTTGGTCATCCTTGTCCTTAAACTGTTTTTTTTTTGAGCAGATCTGGTTGCTTTTGTTTTGCTTTCAAGCAGAGGTGCTGGTGCAATAAAAACTGAATAATTTCCAGACAAAGCACTTGTCTCTCTCAACAGCACAAGCATTAAACTTGTGCAGAGGATTACTTGAGCCTATTGATCGGACTCCTCTGCTGTGGAAGGGGCAGTGTGCAAAATCAATGCTTTATTTTCTCCTAGCCTTCTTTATGCTTGTTTTTTACCAGTGAAAATGAGTGGAAAACAAGGGAAAAACAATTTACCTTTACTGTATTCGGTACTTTCCACTGATTTCAGTGGCTAATTTCGGCAAAATCAGTGTTGTTCCCTCTCATCTTTTTTAACTCCTTGTTTCCATCAAGTTCACAAGCAGGGATTCACCCTTTTTAGAGAGGTGATGTCATGCTTGTTTTTGGAGTGGTTGCACTGTGAGGCTGTGTTCGTGATGAGGATTAGGTTTCTATAATCATATAGATAAGGCCTCCAACAAATTATTATTTTCCATTATTGATTAATCATTTATTGATGGATGTTTGGTTTGTATAATGGCAGAAAAAGTAATGGATGTTGCATTTGGCATCTTCAGATGTTTTTCCTGACAGAAAGTCTAAAAGCTGAAGTTCACATTACAGTAATACAGATAAAGCAAATCTTTAAAATGGATGAGCTGCCAACAGAGACTTGTGTGAATGTTAGCACTAGACACCATCATTTGATATAAACATAATCTAAATTGGACCATATACTGTGGCTTCACTTTTTGTACCAACAGTAATTGTTTTTCAGATTGTAGTTAGATAGAAATTATATTTTTGCAAAATTTACACTCAAAAACAAAAATTAAAAAGTATTTTATTTCCTTTTTAAAAGTCAGAAAACTGACAGCTCTAATTTACATAAGGATAGAGGTTCTTTGCTGTAGCCTACTTTCACATACTAGCTTTAAAATAAAAAACACCACACACACATATAATCAGCTTTTTTAGATGCCCATAACAAAATCTATAAGACTAATGGAAGTTAATCAAAATTAGTACTTTAATAATAGCATACAGTATGTAATTGTAATCCCCTTGAGATAGTTAGTTTACTCAACAATATTAAACTGAAGTTATCATTTAAAGTTTTAGTATGTAATTTGATTAGATTATTTGTTTACCCATTAAATTCTTAATGAACTCACTCATGTTTAATAGTACAGAAGGACTTACAATCCTCTTCTCAGATCTATGTTCTTATCTGTTAGATCTTATTTTTCCAGACATTTTTAAATCAAGCTCGGTAGCATAATTTAATAAATGCTGATTATTAATTGTGCTAAGAGCTTTAGCTTGGCTGTAACTGTGATGTGACATTTTAAAAAGCCATGCTTTTGCTAATTGTGCATGTATTCCTAACTTTACATTTGGATTGTATACTTTCTTACCATATGTCTCCAAATGTAAAATGAAAAAAAAAGAAAGAAACGAAATGAAAAAAAAAAGAAAATAAAAATTATTTTAAAACACCATACACAATTTGTCACTGCATACTGCACAACATATTTCTTCTTCACTGTGTACATCAGAGGTGCAGCCCTGCTTAGACATGAAGTCCAAGAGTGGACAGTGGAAGACAAAAGGGGGTCAGTGAACAGGAACATGGCTGGTGACATGCTGCCTGCATGTGGGGTGGTTTCACTAACGAGAATCCATTGTGCCCTCGGTGAAGGTTAACTCTCTGATTCAGGGAGGCAGGAAGTGTTAGCTGCCTCCCCTGCACTTTTCCCATCCGTGGCCTCTGCCAAGCCTCGGCAGAACAATCCAGCCCCTGTGACTGAAAGGGAGGGAGGGATGGAGGGAAACAGAGAGAGTCAAAGACAGAAAGTGGGAGGACTTGGGCTGTGGGGGGGTGGGGGTGGATGTTCTGCAGGGTAACATCAGGCTTCTATGTTATGCAAGTGTTCTGTTTTTGTTTGTCTCACCAAGGTAATGCAGAACACTTGGTTTATTCCCTCTTCACCCAAACAGCTTCAATTTAAGGTAACTAAGATATATTTTTCTCTTCAAAAAGTGGCCAGCTGTAGCCAGCTTAGAGCAGGCTTAAGCTCTGAGTTTGCAGACTTACACACACACACACACACACACACACGCACACACACAATCACAAAATATATCAAAATGCAAGCAGAAACAAACACCCACAAAGATAATAGATACCTCAAAATATGCACACAGACAAACGTACACTGAAAAGATAGATATCTCAAATTACACACACACACACACACTCATACCAAATCAACAATCGCATCTTTGTTAAATTATCCAGGAAATTGTTTGCGGTGCTTTGATAACACAGGTGTTTATATGGTAATAGCTTCTGGAGACTGGATAAGAATGAAACTATAAAGTCATTAGGGTGTTACAAGAAGAAATGAAACCAGGCTCCTTCACACACTGCAGCTCATCACACATACACGCACACACACACACACACAAACACACACACATCCTGTCGTAGCCAGAAGAAGCTAAACTCTTACACAAATTCATTAAAAAACAGCTTTTGTCAGCTGCCTTAATGACCCTTGATGTGTGTGAACCTTTGCCGGGTTGGCACAGTTTATCTCCACTAGTGTTGTGGTTATCAGAAAGATAAAAGAAAATAGAAAAGAATTGAAAATACACTAGATAAAGTAGATTGTTTATGGGAATGTGGCCCGCTTGTTTCACCCAAGCCATTAAAATAGCTCCATTTAAAGACTTTTCTCTTGTGATGGTACAGAGTATACTTAAACAATCGCTGATATGAAGTGATCCCCCTGTGTGATTTTTCTATTGACATCAGGCTTATTTCCCATCTGTCAACATTTCATATACTCATTCGTCTCTTGTAATTCACTACATCCTCACAGGCAGTAACCTCTCACTCTGAAGTTGTGCAAGATGCCATCCATACATCTGTGGGTGTTTTTAAATTTAGTTACATGTTCATGCAATATGTTGTCACTCTGTGCAACCTGCAGAACATAACTCAACATTCTCTTTAAAGCTGCAAGAATAAATAATTTTAAAAATAACTGTGGGAAAAACTACTACAGAATCTAATGCGAAGATGTCTACCATAGTGACAAAGATAGAGACAGTAACAACTTGTGAAGTTACCTCTACAATGGAAGTTCGCTTCTTTTGGCTTATAGGTTTTATGACCTTAAACATTAAAGTGCAAAGTGCTCTGATAAAATCCACAGAACCTGCACAGCAGCGAATAAGAGACATAACTTTCAGACATGAACTCTAGAAAATGTCAGGAGGACCAGGTCCTGACATTGTCTGGAGTTTCCCTTTCAGACATGTAACCAACATAACAAGGGGTTTTTCTTGGGCACTTCGAGTAGGGGGCAGAACATGACGTAAAAACAAAGCTGCGGAAGTGACAGTGTTTTCCTTCCAGCAGATTAGAGATGGTGGATGGGACTATCCACTCACAGTAATGTTGGCTGTTGTTACGTTGATATCAATAGTAATTGTATTTAGACCTACCCGCAAAATTAACCAAAGACTGAAAAACAGTATGGGGCAAGAGAATGTATTTTGCAATCATCACCAAACGGACATCATCAACACGCCATCTCACTCATGGTGACACTCATGGTTAATTCTCCAGAGTATTACCTCCTCTAGTCACCAATGAGTTCGGGTGGATATAATCCTCTGCACTTAGGAGTTGGCTGGGAAAGTCCGGGCAATGTCAGGGCCAACAGACTTGGTTCTTTGCGTTAACACACAAAAAAATGTCTGAATTCCGGTGCATGTCTTTTGACTGTGTCACAGTGGCTGTCTGGAAAGAGTTGTGTGTCCTGATTCAATAGCTTTCTGTGAATAGAAAGAAATCATAATAGCTTACAATTATCAATCTTACACTACTTGGTAATAACAAATATTACTGGAACATGTCACTGTCAGGCACTGTTTTAAACAAGTGCAGACATCTTTTCCAGAATGAAAAAAAGATCCATGTAGATGCATTTGTTTGGTCACATGAGCAGCAGTAAAGGGCGACAGACAGCCAGGGTGTGAACAAAGATGTGTATCCACAAAGGTGCCCTCTCTCATCTGATCCCGACACTTCTCTCCTACAAAGCAAGGGCTGTGCACAGCGTGCAGATGCTGCTAGCCTGCCTCTGTTGGTAAATAATGAATAGGTCACACCTGGTGGTCTCTCAGAGGCTTGCCACAGCCTCCGTTCCTCTCCAGTGGTGGTTTGGGAAAATGTGTGCGCACCTCTGAGTGTGTGGCTAAGGTGTAACATTAATCAAAATTCTCCTGCAGTCTTCATTTCTGTTGTGTTTTCTTTCACCTTTAGCTATATAGTGTCCTCTTGTGTCACTTTCTCTAAAGTGCTTTAACAGTGTTTCTGCGCGTGTGTGTGTGTGTGTAGCAGTGACATTGAGAGCCCCAAAAGAAGCACTAGCTGTGCCTCTGTGTTGGATGTAAAAATACATTCAGTCCCATTACAAGGTGACAAATGACCGGCTTGCATTGCTACAGAAAGCTAATATAGAGGCTGCTTTTAAAGATATCCAATAATCCAGTGTCCATCATGAGTACAGATGAAGTCTTAAGAGATTTCCTTAATGCTTTGAGACCACAAATGGCTAAAAGCTAATTTAATATCGTTATTTGTGATCACTTCAAAAGATGAAAGGACCCTCGCATAAAATATTTCTTGAATAGCCAGTTGAGATGTACTGTATCATCAGTAATGCCAGCAATATTCTTCTATCAGGATGGCTTGTCTCATTAAAAATACATGCTGTATATTGAGCTGAAGTGTACCAATCACAAGCTCTCCATAAAAAACTCCTCGTGCTGCCTTACAATCAGCAGATAATGAGACAGGCTGAAGTGGATTTTCTACATTTTGCTGCAATTGAGGAAGGATATATTCATTATTAGTTAACATATTTGGATTAATCTATTAATTTTTGAAAAAAATGTTATTAAACAGTTCAAATGACCAACCGTCCAAAACCCAAACTCTTTGTGTGTTCTTTAGGACTATAAGGGTCACTGCTGTCTATGTCTTTCACTGTGTCACTTGTGTTACACTACTGAAATCCACAAATGCCTCAGCACTGTAAACATAGTTTGTTTTCTTGTAAGAAGTAGTTGTATTTATTCAAAAAGAAACTCTTCCAGAAATGGTAGATATGGCTGGTTCAGTGCTGCTTATCAGCAACGTGGGCCGTGTGTGGCAGAGATAGTGTGTGGCGAGTGCGTCACAGAGAGCATGTGATTGGAGCCGGATTCAAGAGTCAAACAGCGTTTTATCTCTTGTATATCAATCACAGTGCACTGTGGCCCCCGCGTGCACGAGCACTACAGCTTGCAGCATTGTTTGTTGTAGCAACAGACCTGCTCTGAAGTGGTGTTGTGGTGCCCTTATGTTTTATATATGTTTCATAAAGGTTACTGTTATGTTGTTAGGGAAGCAGGAGAACAGAGTCCCCAGACTGTAGGTTTTCAAAGCTTGGCAAAAAAACTTGGCAGAAATCATAGGAATTCTATTGACAGCAGCTCCTCCAGTCAATAGTCTTTACCGGGTTTTGTGTTAACACAGACACCACGCGAGGCAACAAGCTGTACTCTATGAAATGCACTCCACTCCGCAAGATAAACTCTTGTCATCAAGGAATTAGAGTAACTATCGGCTTTGTGTGTTTTCCTTGCGAGGGAACAACACAGCAAATCAAAAGACTGTTTACTGGGCTGCAGAAGAGAAGAAGTGGAAGTGGAGAACAACACCATGTTTCCTGACTAGTGATTTGTAAAAGTCTTGAATTAATTTTGGCCCGGAAAGCTGGCTCTGCTTACAGGGAGTTTTCCCTATAAACAGTGGAAAGGAGACTCCTGCCCCTCGAGTTCTTTCCATTCTTTCCAATGTGCGAGTAGTGTGTGTGTGTGTCTGTGTGTGTGTGTGTGTGTGTGTGTGTTTAAACATGCTTTGGCACATATCCACAAACATGCTCTTTATTGGTATTTCATTTATCACATTTGTGTTGTATTGTTTGTTAAAAAAAACTTTATTCCATCTTAGGTTTTGTTTCTGTCCTTTAGTAATTTTTAGCTATGATATTATAAACATTAGTGGACAAGTGGTGACAAAAGTTGGAAAAAGTAATGTAAATCTCTGTATATGGTGAAAGGTAAAAGTGAAAATCTTCCCTCATTGCACAAGCATCTACATAACATATAGTGGCTACTGTAGATCTCAGTGCTACAGTATTGTTACCATTGATAGGAATCCTGGCCAAGACTATACAGACACCTAGGTTGTGTTAAACTAGAAAAGTCATGTGAAAAGGTAAAAACAGCCAAAAAGACTGGTGTTTAATGCCCCTTTCATTTTATTTGTCTCTCTTCATTTGCTTGGCTTCCTTGTGCTTTTTGTTTTGCTCTGTGTGATCAAGATACTAAATTCTTGGCCTCAGGCACTTCTGCATTTTTTGATGTTCCCCACTATAACACATTCAAGTCCACCGAGGCCAGCAAGAAAAACAACTTTTCCAAGTTTAGTTGTTGAGCATAATATTGAATCATGAACATTGCTATTGACTCGTGTCCCACCAGACCAATTTAATCTGTGATTCAGCTCATACAGTGCATGCAACACAAGGAATCATGTTATTAAGCCCCTTTAATGAACTCTCCATATCTTCTTGCACTAAAAAAGCTCATCTAAATGGAAAACACATTGTCTTCATTATTCGCAAGTGTTGAATGAAGGCAGTTGTCATGGTTACAGCCATCGGAGGCTGAAGCCTGGTTTGAGGCCAGAGGGGCTACAGGAACAAAGTGGCTCCTAATGGCGAGATTGTACAAATGGCTCTCTGAGAGGGTTATATATCGCTGGCATTTCCATGTTGGCCAACACAGTCACAGCGCAACAAATGATCAGTTTCACATCATACCCTCGTGTCAGAGCTGCCTCTGGTTAATGAAACAAGATAAATCTCACAGAGCTATTTACTATTCCAGAGCACAGTCTACTAAATATTGTTAGAAATACAATTGTAATTGGCTACTCTGTGTTGTTTTCCAATGTATCGACTCTTAAAGAACCGTGCGGAAGCTTCCAGTGTAAACCAATCAAAATGCAGATTGTCTACACAGCATGGTGTCCACCCAGGAGAATTACAGTTGAATACTAAGCAGAAGAAAGCTTTCCATTCTGACTGCTGTTTATGCTTTTGAGACTGCTTTTAAAAGAAGGGAAGCAAACTGAGAAGGAGAAGCGGTAGCGTTTAATTCATTTCCTTCTCTG
This sequence comes from Channa argus, assembly GCF_033026475.1. NCBI lineage: Eukaryota > Metazoa > Chordata > Actinopteri > Anabantiformes > Channidae > Channa > Channa argus. The sequence continues at coordinate 8,018,659 of NC_090216.1, forward strand.
AAAGTAGGTTAAATTACCTTTAAATCCCACACAGAATTGCACATTGCAGGTAAATGAGTCACTTGGCAGCTGATGAGCAGCAGCAAAGACATGCTGGGAATCAGGGACAAGGGGCCTTTTTTTTGGTTTGTTTTTATTTATGTATTTTATTTTTTTTTTAGCAGAGTGAAAGCGGCACATCACTAACAATAGATGGAGTGGTCACGTGCGGGTTCTCTGCTCCCCGATTCATGTCAGATAATAATTGGATTACCTGATAGGATGCCCTGTGTTTGCACGGTGGTGGGGCAGCGGCAAAACAAATTACCGGAGAGTTGACCTTTTGTAGGACGACGTTGACCCCAGTCTGCCTGAGTGGAGAATCAACACATCTCAGTGCCATTAAGGATCGCCTGAATGTTACTGGGTGGAACTGGAACTTACATAGATACTGACAGGGACAGGGATTTAGATTTGGTTGATACAATATCATTATTTACTCGTATCAGCCTAGAAATTGACATATCATGTCTAAATTCGTTGTCACACTTTCAATTATAACGTGAAACTTATTTCAATAATTATAATGATAAATAATTATTAGTTGCAAAACAAATTGATATATAATGTTGACAACTGTCTAATAACGCATTATGATTAATTAATATTCTGTTCAAATGTGTTTTATGGACAACCTTTTATATACAGTCATGCACATAAATAAGTAATGTAATATGTGCAGGTGTTCTCAGACAGGATCAGGCAATCAAAGAGGATGTTCTATGTAGTCAGACAGGCAAAACCCAGAGGAAGGAAATGTACAACAGGACACTTTTCTGCTAATTGTGAGTGAGTAGCAACAAAACCTCTCCTGTGCTTGTAGACTGGTGTCATTCAGGCCAAGTTTTAATAAATGCAGCAACTGATTCCTGATCAATACAAGCCAGCATCTGTTTGGGTGCTTACTGGTGCTTCAAGCTCCTTTCTGTAAAACTCTTGTACAAGTATCAAGGTCCTGGTTATTTGCTGCACCTAGTTTATGCAAGGTTTATTTTGCTCTTGCTGACAGGTTGTTCAGAGTTGAAAAGCACTCTGTTTTTGCTGTAGTTGGCCTTAAAGCTAATTTCATGTCTTTGTTTATCTGACAAGATCAGAGTTTTCAACTCTCAAGACTTGTTTCTCCTTCCGGGGCTCAGACACTCTGGTGGATTGAGCAGGCCGTCTTTTACTCCATGTTCTCTACAAAGCATTCATTCATGTGATGAAAGAGATCTGTGGCTTTTGAGGACCCAGCATGACGTCTACAGTATCCATTTTTCTATAGATCAAGACTAGATATACTTCCAATTTGAATATAAATCCCAAGGAATTGTCTGTGCCCTGTAAGGCACGTAGCACTGTCTCAAGCAGGCACCGCTCGATATTATAACACAATTTGTATGTTAAAAAGGTGGCCCCTGTTGTTCGGATGTGCTTCTAAGTGTGAGTTCGTTTGTCTGTGTGTGTTTGTGGGCATATCGACCCGTGGAGGATGTGTCGCTGACAGGGCAGCCTCTCTGGCCATTGTGTCGGGGAGGGGAGCCTGCTTGCTTTCAATCCATTATTGACTAATCTCATTAGCAGAGGATCCTAACACTGAATGAGCCACAGAAACTGACTTCTCTGGCCCCCCTTTCCCCATTGAGATACACCAATCACGTGTGCACACACAAACACATTCACATGCAAACGTACTTGTGTGTGCACATATTGAAGCCCTCTGCCACAGAGAAGAGGGAGTCACTTGTAATTATAGACAGCAGTTTTGAAAGAAGAAGGTTTTTATTGCCCTTAATTAATCATTTTAATTAAGTGACTGCCTATCTGTGCTTTCAACTGCATTAGCTAATTATATGTTCAGCACTTTCTACTTGTGTCCTGGTGTATGTGTGTGCGGCCCCCTCGTATTTGTCTGATGAACTGCTTGTACAGTATCACCGTGACACTCTGTCTGGTCTGCTGCTCACCTGTGCATCTGAAAAAACTCTTTTGCATATCAGTTCATTCCTGACAGCGTAAAATTTGCAGTCATGGAAAAGGAGATGCAAAGTGTCTGTGTGATTTGCACAGAGGTTTAATAATATTTGGTAATCATGCAGCAGCTCTGACTACACAATGTTTTGTGTGTGTGTGTGTGTCTGTGTGTGTGCGCGCGTGCGTGTTGCTGGTTGACCAGGTGACTGAGGCCGTACACCTCTGCAGTATGACCCAGCGGAGAGAGAGGAGACCACTGCAGAGAGAGAGAGAGAGAGAGAGAGAGAGAGAGAGAGAGAGAGAGAGAGAGAGAGATATTCATGACCTAGGCAGCCTGTAATTGCTGATGGTTCAGCAGTTTTCCGGGGCTGAAAAAGGGGGATACGGAACTTCTACGCTTTTTGCAGCATTCATTTGCTCCTCCTTTCTGATCCAGTGCTTCTCTCGTTCTCCTCTTGTGTCTCACTGCCTCTCACAACTTCCTTCTCTATCTGTAGTGTGTGTGTGGGGTGTGTGTGTGGTGGTGTATGCAAACCCTACACTTCTAGAAATGCTAGTACTGCAGGCACCATTGTTTATATTCACCTGTCAAGCTCCTTCAACGTCTCTGATGGATGATGTGAAGCTGTTGTTTTCCAATAGCAAGACCTGGTTTGTGGCTAAATTACACATATGAACATATACTCATTAGTTAGAAATGTCCTCTCTTCACAAGGGATACACTGAGGAATTAATTAATTTGTTGGCTTAAAAATATCAAACATGGTGATTGCAGCTTCCTAAATGTAATGATTTACTTTTTTATTTGCTTATTACTTGGAGGGATTTGACCAGAACATGCTAATTTAAGTCATCCCTTGGCCTCTCTTGTGGTAGGGTAGATAAGGGTAGGGTAGGTTCATCTTTCAGTTTGGCACTTATAAACAAATGCATTAAATGCAAAATAATCATTAATTGGATATCCAATGTGAAGCTAATTTTTTGACATAACAATGACACAATGCTTGTTATTGCTTTATTTAGTTTGGATGCAATTAGGAACTTAAAGCACCTTGACATTATGTCAGTATTGATATATATAATTGTGATATAAAAAAATACTGTGTGACATTTTTTCTTTAGGGTGTATGAAAGAGACAATGTATGTGATGTTGGTGTGTGTGTGTGTGTGTGTGTGTGTGTGTGTGTGTGTGTGTGTGTGTGTGTGTGTGTGTGTGTGTGTGTAAGAGGATGAAGCTGTTGTCACTTCATTTGCCAGCATAAGTTGCATTGCATAATGCCTGCAAAGTGTCCTCTGTCCTAGCATTCAGTATTCATTTGATGCTATTTTTGGCTCGCTGAAGGATTATATAAAATGAGACATACTGTTCTACAAACGTGTGATCTCCATCACTGAGACTGCCCGCATGCTCTACGGCTTGCCTTTGTTTTGTTTTGGGGGTTTTCATGCTATAGTGTCTTCACAAAGGTTGCATGTAGGATCAGTGAAATGACTGAATAATTCAGGATACCTTCACTAAAGTGTGCTCTCGAAATATTGAATTCTTCAGTGAGTGATTGAGGACTCTGCTAGGACTACTCCCCTGGAGAATCTCCATTTCCTCCCCAGACACATTGGCATTCTTCAAAGCCACACGTGAGATGTGAGATTTCCTGATTCATTTACACAGAGGCAATCAAAACATGGCAACCCACAATCTCTAGCAAATTAGAGCAGTGCAAGTGGTGCAGTGTGGACTTGAGCAGAGACTGGGAGGTGGGAGTTGGAGGTCTGTCTGTTGCATGGGATTCATCACATGCCTGTGTGTGTGTCCCCCCCACGACTCCATGAGGGAGATTTGTGAATGTGATTTACAGCAGCCCGTGCTGCCTAACCTTTAAATCAGATCCCCCTCCCACACAGCAGACCCCAACCCCTCCTTTACATACAGACACACTTGGACACAGACAAACTCTGTCTGGTCACAGAGGGGGCATGTAGGATGATGGTCGTGGATGGAGGGGGGAAGGAGAGGAAAGAGAGGCTAAACCGCCACAGTCAAAAGCCTCCTCTCTGCAGATCAAACGTTCGCCTGTCTGGTAATGTGTTGTCATTGACCAATTAGGAAATTCAGATCAAACAGGCACAGGCAATGGCCCCTCACTGCCCCTCTCCAAGCACTCTGCTCTTTTTAATTGAGCACATTTGTGGAATGAGAGGCTTCTCCCTGGAGGGACCGATGGCTGCAGATACTAGCAAGCTGTTAACACAGGAACAGCCTGCTCAGTAAGGTTATCAAACAATCTGCTGATATTAAAATTATATATCTTTATGAGTCATGCCAGTTAAATGATCCTAATGCATGTCTGTGGAGTCTATGAGAGTATGATTTTTAGCAGATGCAGATCTTTGAATAAGAAAGTTAATGAAGAGTTCATGTTTGGATAGCGAAGTTAGTCGAATGCAGCTTACATTTGAAGCTGCTAACACTCACTAAGAGTGATTTGGTAAAACCAGAACAAGTAGAAGTAAAACTCTGAAGTGTACTGAGATTAGAAATGGTGCATTTAGTAATTACTTAAATAAATGTATCCGTTTCTTTTCCTATTTCATATTTAATTAAACCCAATAAGGCTTCAAAAAGGCTAAAAACCTCATTTGTGAAAACAGATAGCTGCCGCACATAAAATATACTACAATATATAACATTTTAATTACGTTATGATGCACTTACAGTTAAACATTTAAAATGTGTGTATTCAGCTGTCAATGATAAAAATTGGATCAGAAGGATTGTGTAAAATGAAGTTAAGGGCAGCTGACTCAATAGATGTTGCTGAGGCAGCTCAATAGATAATGTTTTTTGTTTTTTTTTTCAGTTTAATTAACCTTTGTAAATTGAATATATTTTGGTTTTTACAGTCTTGTTCAAAGAAAACAAGCAATGCTATCGAAACTCCTTTGGCTTTGCGAACTTGTAATTGGCCCTTATACAGATAATATACTATTAATTTAGGTATTATACAGAAACAAATAATGACTTAATGATAAATAATGAATTAAATGATAAATAATGGCAATAATCAGTACTTGCAGCCAACATACAGTACTTAAACCTTGCTTATAATAACTTAAAATGGAGATGTTAGTGAGGTCATTATGAGCTCTGGCAGGCTGATCGTATGTCTTCACAGGCTTCTTTGGTGAAACAGAGAAAGCTCATGTTGCTGCTGTCCATCAGTGTCTGGACAGGTTGAGCTCATGCACTATTTAAGATCTCTCGCTCTCACTCTCTGTGTCTCTCTCCTCCCATTCACTCAAAGTCACAAAAGGCTAAAGGTCACTGACACAATGGAAACAAGGAGGACTTCCACCCCCCCCGTGAAAGATAGGCACACACACACGCAAGCCAGCAAACACACACAACCGCCCTAAACTTCACCACCATCCACACAAACATGCGCACCCTCATGTTCTGCTCGTAGCCTTCTTTGAATTCCTTCCCGTGTATCTTGCAGCTCTCCTGTCACTCCTCCCCCCAGCACTATCAGTCTCTCTCTCTCTTAGACCTCATAATGGCTCCTTCTGGGTAGCGGCTGCGTCTGTGGCTCTCGCTATTTCAAAGTTTTAGCTGGCCGGATTAAGCTTGGTATGTGGAAAATGAACAGGCACTCAAAGGAGGGACACATGAGCTGAATGCATAATAACCAGGAGACTGATGGGGGGGAAAAGATGGGGGGCACAAAAAAGAAAAGAAGAAGAAATTTCACTCAGAAGTTGCCTGGAGCAGGAAAAATATCCATCGCCAAAATGGAAACAACAATCAATGGCAATTTTACCAAGTGTTGCAGGTCATTGTTATGGCTTTCTTTGTGAGATATTAAGAACAAATTCACCTCTTACTGCAACACTAGGTGCAGGTTTACAATCTGGCTTGCTGGTTTCATCATCACCATAATCACATGCCACCAAAATACCTGGATGATTGCGGAGGAGAGAGGGTGCCTGCATGGCAGCGAGCCGTGAATGAGCGAAGGGCTGTAGCTGGCTAGCTGTTAGCACCACGTTGCACTGCATTAGGTGGAGTGACACACGCTCATGTGGCCTATCTTAGCTGCCTCCAGCACCCTGGGGGAATGGACCCCCCACCTCCCCCCTTTGCCCTGTGCTATTAGTGTATGGGTGGAAGGAAATTCAAAGAGTAGCTGTTTCAGAGGATATCGTAGCAGGCAAACAGGAGAAGGAGAAACCATTATGATGTTCCTCATGTTTGCCTGTGGATAGGACCATCTCGCTTTCCTTTGCATTCTCCAGGAACCAGGCAAGTTGGCAAGCAGGTGGGGGCTTGGTGGTGAGAAGCAACTGGCCCCCATCTGCCTTTCTTCTTTTCCTTTTTTATCGCAGCCAGCAATCGGCCTGTGAGACTTGGTGAAACGTTACACTTGGTTAGAGAGAAGATATTGCTTAGCCCCTCTATGATCCCCAACCCTCTGTTTTCTTCTTCTACTGCAGCTGCTGATGGGGGGGGGGGGTTGAAGCAGCAGCAGTAGTAGTGGGGGCTTCATCTACACCACCCTCTTGCTTGCCTGCCCCCACCACCATGCTCCCTTTGCTTTTCTAATCACACTGCAGATGTGCCTGATGGCTGAACAATTTTTGTGAACGTGGGGCTCCTGCTGGAATCCAGGAGGCTTTCTTATGTGAGCTGTCATGAAAAGTGAGAGGGCAGAAAGGGAAGGGAGCGAGTGAACGTGGTGAGGGAGAGGAGTGAGTTACAGGGAGAATGGGAGATGGAGAAAGACAGAGGGAGAGAAGGGAGAGAGATCAGTGAAGAGCAACCAGCACAGGAGGGTTCCTTGGATTGAGAATGTGTGTGTGTGTGTGTGTGTGTGTGTGTGTGTGTGTGTGTGTGTGTGTGTGTGTGTGTGTGTGTGTGTGTGTGTGTGTGTGTGTGTGCGCGTGTGTGTGTGCGCGTGTGTGTGCGTGTGCCTGTATCTGTGAATGAGTGGCACAACTGTGAGCCCGCCCTTGCTCACGGTTGCCTCTGGAGCTGCAGACCAAACCACATTAAATAAAAGAAATCCATTCCCAAGCCTGTTAAGGAGCCATGTGGGGAGGTGTGAGTGTATACTTGTGTGTGTGTGTGTGTGCGTGGGTGCACTTAAATAGCTGTGTGTCCATATGTGTGTGCAGCAGAGAAATGGGGGAAGGGAGGAGGAGGCTGAGAGGAGGGGAGGTAGAGCACAGGGAGGTGGGACAGGCAGGAGGCAGCTCATATTATCCTCCGTGCCAGCTCTGGATGGAGCCTGCCGGGGATTATGGCACATTCTGTGAAGCAACAATGGAAGCAGTGCCGATTCATACACATTTCCATCCTCTCTGCTTTTTCCTCCATCGAACAAACACAGCTTTGTCCTCGCTGCCTGTCTGGCCACTTACCAGGCAGAGAACCAGGCAGACACCTGGAGTCCTAAAGCTGCCCTCTTCAAGCTAAACACCCCTCCCTCAGCACAAGAAAAACGTCTCTACAATGTTGAGATAATTAAAGGGGAGCTTTCATGCCGGCCTCGGCTGACAGTCGGAAGAAAACGACATATCGTGGAATCAAAGCTCATTAAAATCACAAGGGTGAGAAGATGCTTCCTCCCCCTCCTCCTCCTCCCCTCTCCCTCCCTCCCTCCCTCCTCCACCTCTGTCATCTTTATAACCCTTAAGCAAGTGCTACAAACAGCCATACCTGTAAATCAATGATTGTGCAGATTAGTCCTTTATTGTCTAATTCACCTACAATAGACAACATGCGGGAACACAATCACCTTGAGCTGCGTGTTTCAATATGTCCCCATGAGATGCAAGAATGATGCTGATTTCTCCACTCAGGCCACCTCGTTTCGTTTTAATAGTGTCAGCAGTACGTTAAGCTTTCGATTAGTAAGGTGTGTGTGTGTGTTTCAGTTGAGGGGAGTGTTTCACACAGCTCTGCAGAGGTGTAACACTCTGCCTGTAGTGTTGTTGTAAAGCACATTAGGAGTGACCGAGGGTGTTGTTATGGTATCATGATGCCGGTCCAGCAGTCAAGGGAAGGTGAGAAGTTCTTTGTGTTTGTGTGTGTGTGTGTGTGTGGTTGGTATGTTGGCCAGCGCAGCTTGCTGTCTTTCTGCCTCTGTGGCCACCCTCATCTCCCCCTGTCTTCATCCGTGGATACCTCAACCTATGAAATTATTCCTTATTTTAAAGTCTGTCTGTCCCTTAAAGCATGAGTTTGGTTTAAATAGTAATTCTTTCACATGTGGTTGGCTTTTAGTTTTTTCTTCTGAAGTTTGACCTTCACTGAGTTTGAAACTAGAAGCCTTTTTCCACGTTCATGTGCCAAATGGAAAATGTTTCTTTGTGCTCAGCTTAAACCTGAGTTACATCCATGGACATAAGCGATGGTTTTATGACATTACATCTTTGGAAGCCAACATCCATCCACTGTGCAACGTGAATGTAGGAACGTGAAATCTCCAGTGCACAAAGTGTCCAGCTGTTAAATATATTTACATTATCATTACTTTGGCTAGCACTTTCGTATCATAACGACCAACTAAAGCTACTAAAATAAGCCCTGACTTGTAATAAGCTAGAAATGTCCTTAAGCATCGCTGCTCCTGGTCCCATAGTAGCTTGATTGTTTTGGTTCACAAGCCATTTATATGAATAAATTAAATCTGTTTACCACTTTCCTGTACCTTGACAGCTAAGCTAAGAGACTGTGTAAAGAGGCGAGGGTTTGTGATCCATTTGTTCTGCTTTGATGGTGGGACAAAGCTAATCACTGTCTACTCTTCTCCCCCTCACACTGTTTTTATCCTGCAGAGCAGAGGTGCACAACTTGTCTGTGTTACATTAACAGGCTAGAACTCACTTTGAAGATCCATCATTCGGTTTTGGGTGTCTGAAATAATGTTTAGATTCCAAACTGTGTGATTATGACAGTTCAAAAAGCAATCCCCCTGACTTCACTGGAGATCATTTTCTGCTTTGGTGTGTTCATTCAACAATATTTAGCGTCACCATCTTCTAGTCCCTGCCGTGCCATCAAATTAAATCCGCAGCCCTTTTCAAGGTACACTTATGTAACACGGTCACGTAATGAGACAAACATGGACCCTGCTTGACGGGAAACAATCCTGTCCTCTGCTGGGTGTCGTGTGGAAACAAAGCTTTTAAAGTAGTGGTACGGGAGGAAAGAAAAACATTGTTTTACCCTAGAGGTGGACTGATAGTGCTGTGAAAAGCCGATTTGAAGAGGTAGGCCTCATCTGTCACTGGGCAATGGAAGGGGCAGCCATGCAGAAGCCCCCTGATTATAAAGAGATAATTTCATCCAATCCTCCGTTGGTGCTCCATTGCTTTGCCGCCATAGTCCAGTGCCTTTCATATTTGTTCCCAGCCTGCATCTCCTCACCCGTTTTGTTTTATTACAGCTCACACTCAATACATATATTTTAGCTCCCCCTTCGACCGGGAAGCAAAGCGGGTCTCCCCCCTCCCCTCACACCCCTAAGCCCCCCATGTGTCTTTTGTCGTGCAGGAATCCACAGCTCTCGACTTGTTGTGTAATGCCTGCCGTGCAATTTGCAGTAAATTAAGCTCAAGTAACGCATGTATCGGCACCAATTCCCCCTCTCACACACAAAAGTGTGCAGCAGGATTTCTGGGGTAACTAGGTGGATCAAGGCAAATAAGTTCACATTAGGTAATGGCGCAGAGAAAACAATAAATGATAACATCTGTAACATAAAAAAGAGCAAGTAAATACGGGCTGGCTCATAATTGCATCTGTTGTTATAGCTCCACAGCATCACAGCTTTAATCTTTAATTTGGCTCTTGCTATTCATTAAAGATATAACAAAGCACTAGTGTTTAATTAAAACAAGTGAATATCTGAAAATTAAATTACTCCCCAACACTGGCATCGCATACTTTTAAAAAATGATCTTGAGAAGAAAATGTAAAAGAGAAAGTTTTAAAGTGCACGGAGGTCAGAAGTGTTGCTACACTGTGTTTAACAGAAAAAACAGTGGATGGCAGCCCAGCCGTTTTTGTTCCTCTCATTTTTACTCACTGCTGGAGGTAAAAGAGATGACATAGAGAGAGGAAAGAGGGAGAGAGACCAAAGGCAGGGGAAGGGAAGGGCAGGAGGGGAAGAGAGACGGAGTGAGCAGGTCGACTTGCTCATCAATAACCACAAGGTCAGACAGGCACTGCTGGGCTGAGTGGGCCCTGTTAGGAAGCAGCAGCTGAGGATTTGTAGAGCTTGTAAAGGCTTAAAGCAACACCGCTCCGCCTTCTTTGTGCCATTAGCCAGGGCTTTGAAGGGCCAGGGAGACACCTGCTGGTGGCTGAGGGGCACCGTGGTCCATGCAGGGCCAACCTGGCCAAAGATCAGCGAGGAATCAGCTGGCACAGAAATGGAGGGAATGAGGGGGATGCTACAGCAGCCATAGGTGATGCTTTTTTCCCCTATGTAATCATAATGGTTGTTGATATATATTTTTACATAAATATATTTCACGGTACATAAAAGGTTATTTTATGTACTGTTTTTTATTAACCTTTTTACCTAGAGTATATTAGGTTTGTTGACTCCTGTGTGCAAAGGCCCTCAAATTACCATCCTTTAGAAATTATAAAAGTAAATATCTATAAAATGTTGCCATTATAAAATCCAAACTCAGACCTCCCTAAGGTCTCAAAGTCAGCCTTGAGACTTAAGAAACTTTCACAAACAAATACTTCTTACCTGAAGAAGAGAGTGACAACTACCACAATCTCTCTCTCTCTCTCTCTCTTTCTCTCTCTCTCTCTTTTTTTTTACAAGCATTTTAATTTATGGAGAGGAATGCACCAGTGTGCCCTTCTCTCCTCTCAAGTACAGGCATGAGCAGCTCCAATAGGTAACATAAAAGCTCTTTGCCTGTCTAGTGGAGTAGATTACTGGCCCTGCCGTTAAATCCAGCTAGAGACCCCTAAGTGAGTATTATCAGTGTGGTGCAGCATGCTGCCTCCTCTCTCTTTCTCTCTCTCTCTCTCTCCTTCTCATCTCATTGGTACTTTGTGCAGTGAAATTTCTCACTGTGTGGTGGTAATGGAGAAAGATGGCATGGGGGGGTGTATCTGAATGATGGGGGTGAGTCTTGGGTGAGAGATGATACGCTGCAGGAGGAGATGCCCCTGAAGTAGTGAGACAGAAAGATTGAGACGGCAGTGAGAAAAAGGGGGGCGTGTGGAGAAGATGGAGGGGTGAGCTTTTCCCCCACCATCCATATATGTGCTTCTAAATTCACTTCACCCTCTACTTAAAGCTGCAGGTCACAATGAGTTATAGGTCACACCGTGAGTGTGATATTTATTTGACACTGAATGCAACATTAAATCAGAGCCCCACAGGCAAAATTGATATCCTTTAATGTAACTTGTAGTACTTTTTAACTTGTAATAATGTTATGCACCATGTCAGATCACAACCCTATTGTTTGCAGTGTGTGAAAAATTATTCCTGTGGAAAAGAAAGGAGGGTTTCCATAAGCTGCTGCTTCAAAATCAATAGTGCGCTGTGAGGGGTTTTGTTAGAGGAACTCTTATGTAGCTGTAGAGGGGTGGGAGGAGGGGGAGAAATGAAATGTAGAACATGTCTGGGCCTAGGGTACATATAATTGTTAACCAAAGATTACATAATGGCTAAGTAATGTAAACAGAGAACCACATGCCAAGTTAATGTTCTCACAGGCCAGGATGGAAGAGTTTCATGCAGTTTTCCGAGATAATGCTGACAGACTGTCGGGTTTAGCACAATGTGTGTGTATGTGTGTCCCTCCACTTTTGTTCATTTTCACCCTGAGGTGCTTTAAACATGGTCAGACATCCTTTCTAAGTCTTCCAGTGTGTCCTCTCCAAAGGTGTGTGGCAGCATTCAGGGGCAACTGCCAGAGCTTGTTAAGGGTGTCACAGGAACTGAGAGGGATGTCATCCTTTGGGCTCTCTGAGGTGCTTGTCACCTGCAAAATCAATATCTCCCTGCTCAGCCAGCAGCACCGCACACACAGATCCAAAGACACACTAAACTGCAATATCCTGATGGTGATGGGATTGGCAGCTTCCCTGGGAAGAGGCAAGCTTTAACATGTGTCTGTGTTTCTGTTGCAGAACGCTCCAGTTTAATGGCTGGCAGGTAGAGGCCGAAGAGGGACAATCAACATGAACTCGATTCCATCGATGGACAGACACATACAGCAGACCAATGACCGTCTGCAGTGTATCAAACAGGTGAGACAGCGGCCAGTTTTGTTGCATTACCTGAGGGCTTGACATAGAAGTCAAATAAAACAAATTTATGCTGTTACAAGTAACAGATGGTGAAAAGTATTGTAGTTATGTTTTACTTTTACTTCTGCACATTCCTCTGTTACATTAATCAGATGTCAACTTTTTAGTATTTCTGCTTAGCACTAGTTATCAGATCTACTTTTTTCCACAGTGGCATACTTTGTAAAAAGGCCGAAACTTGTATTATGTAAACAATTTAGATGATATTTGGCATTTAAGTGCTGACTTTAGTGCGGCCTATTCACCTGGTGGCCCGGTAGTTCAATGGGTAGAGCAGCTGCCTGGGATGCAGAAGTTGACACAGGACATGACCGGTATCAATAAAGGTTGTTCTTCTTGATTTGTTCTACTGGTTTGCTCTTGAGAGAGAAGAGAGGAAACTAATTCTCTGCATTTCGCTTTTCCAGTTTGTGCTTGTACACACAGGTACACATGCTCACATGCATGGCCATAATCTGAGTCTCCCTTTTTGGCTGCATTTATTCTGTTCGAGCTTATCTGGACTGTGGCGTGACTCAGGTTACTGACTGGGGTCAAAGAAAGTAGGCTGCCCATCCCTCCCCCATCATCACCCTTCTTTCTTCCTCCACACTGCTGACTCCCAGCAAGTCCTTTTGTTCTCCTCTCATGCCGTTTACTCCAGGACGAATATCTGGCAGTATTTACTAGGCATACTTGCATAACCCCAGGCTACAGGGCTCCCTGCCTTTGATCTCTTCTTTTAACTGACGGTCCGTTTTGTTTCTGGGCTCTGTGCTGAAGTCCACCTTCTGAAAATACATCAGAAGGCCTTTGGGACAATGCATGAGTCTTGTTCTTAAATGCAAGTGTGGACATGGCAAATTATTTTGCCCACAACTGGGAATTCCCAGCTATTACTGAGAAAGCAAAAGAGATGCGTTGAGTGAAGAGACAGGCTTTGATGTTCTTAATAAGTGAGAGAAGTAAACACTTTGTGTCTTCAATCTGGCTACTTTCTTTACAGCAAGATGTTAAGAATTCAGAAGCCACTCCTCCTCTGGCTACACGGGAGGTGAAAGTGTGTTCTATGAATGCACTGCATCGCTGATAGCCAAAGCATTATATTCAAGGACATTCACAGAACAGGAAAAGGAATACAAGCGTTTAAACAATTCAAGTGTTGCAAGGTTAAATGTATTAACCCGGCTAGACAAAAATTTAAACAAACACGTTTCAGTATAAGTGTTCGAGAAAGGATCACATGGGTAAACATGCCAATTAGAGAGATCCGTGGCATACAGGGAGGCCTCCAAGTCCATCTAATAAATGGTTAAGCGCCGGGTCATTTCAAACCAACCAGTAAGAGCCAGCACCCCGCTAATAGAGGCAGCTTTGTGCCGCAGACAATCAGGGTTTGGAAAGCCCACATAATAAATACCATTTATGTCCTGCCAATTAGACTAGCAGCGAGCCCATTCAGCCGGCCGTCTATTCTCCTCCCCGCACACAAAGATGATCATCAGGGGAGATCAGAACAATTAACTCACTATCTTCTCCCCCTGCTCCCCATTGTCCAATATCCAAGCCATTAAAATAATTAAGGAAATATTGTAAACCAATCCAGCTGTTTGCTTTAATTGAAAGTGTGCACATGCTGAAATTTGGCGTCTCGAAAGGCAATGCAGACGTGGAGCAAGGGATATAAATGAAGCCTCCTCCATTGTCTTGTTGTTTTCTGGGAGCTGTGACATGTCTGTCTAAATACTTCCAGCCAGTGTGGCGGACAGGGGAACAAATTGATTTTGTTGCTCAAATGATAAATTACTGCAGAGAGCAATGATAATGTGGAGGAAATTGGAATCTGTCGGCCTGATTGAATCACAGGTTGAAAGTTAAATCAGAAATCATTACGGTGGTAATTTCTAAATTGCCGTCTTGTTGTGAAATTGCAATAATATGATTTTTAAACAATGACTTAACCAAACTCCTTATGAACAATAAAAGTGCATCATTTTTCACCCCAGTCCACTTACTTTTGTATAGTTTGCCTTATTTATTTTGGCAGAGTTTTACACAAGTGTTGAAATAGTAGCTAAATAGGTTCATAACAAGGGTCCACGATTACAACACATTGATTGATATTGAACTACTAGTTGCAGCTCTAATTTTTTTACATTACTATTTGAAAAACACAAACAAAAACAATAGTGTTCGTTTCAATGTGTGTGCAAGTAGTGCTAAGTACCTTGAGGGGAACATACCGTATCTGTAACTCGAAACAGCAAAACATTAAGTTAAAAATGTTCACTTGTTTAGCCCCCAAACAGCCGAGGATGTTTAAAAAGTTATCTGGTTTCACCCCAGCACACATTCTTAGTGGCAGTTAGTTTTCCTCTTGCATCCTAGAATTGCACCATCGTGAACACTTTGGGGATGATGGGCTTTGTGATACTGCTGGTGTCTATTTCAGAGACAGTATTTTTCCTCTCAGTGTGGGGAAGCCAGCTTCCCCTGTCAGACTCTCCACTCGCTGATATGTTCGGGGGTTAGGCGGAAACTATGAACTCTCCCCTCGCTGTAGGAGCACTTCCTCAGACTGCAAGCATCAATATTTCAACATAAACTGGAAGAACCCTCTCCGTATTGCTGTGTGCAGCTGTTTTTGTCTGCCACTGTGTTCTTTCCTGGTTAATTGTCTCCATTAATATGTTTTCAGTGCTCTGGGGCGTCAGCGAATGTAGAACAACAACAGCAGCAAAAACCAAAAGCTGTGATTATGAAAGGAAAGGGAGCCTTTTCCAGATCGCGTGTGCTGTCACATTTAGTTTAGCTGCAGATGTGCAGATCAAGTCGTTTCCAGACGTGACTACAGAGGATGATTGTGTCTGTAGAAAGCTGTATTCTCAGGACACAGTAAGTCTTGTCTGTCTTTGTTTTTATCAAACTCGGCCGAGCCTTAACTGGAGTGTAAATGTTGGAGGATCATTCTCACCCAGGGGACCAGGATAGGCGGGACTGAGGGGTCTCTTGGCCACTAGTTTAGGCTTGATTGGTGGGTTTTGGCCGGAGAAGGGGGAACATCTGTGGTGTAGCAGTGCCAAGCTCTCCCTGTGACAGCCACACTGGTGGGACCAATTGTTCTGAGTGCAAAGAACAGTAATCACTTCAAGCCCAAGTGGTGGTGGTGATGGTGTGTTTTTTTCCTCTCTTCATATTCTCCCGCCCCCTCCTTTCCATCCTTGGTGCTCTCATTGCGTGTGTTGTCTAGCTTCCAGACTCATCTAAATTTAGCATCTGTGGATGTGTGTGTTTCTCTAGGAGACTTTATCCACCAGTAGAATTTACATGTTCAATAACACCATCCGCGTCTCATCCTAGTCTCCCAACAAAGACACGTTATAGGTGAGCTGGGAACGGTCTTGGACAGAGCAGAAAATAAACAAGACTGGTTTGATCCAGCCCTTGTCAAATGCTGGCTTTGTAAACTGATATGAAAGCTGCCTTATCAAATCCTGAGCTCTGCTGCCCTCTAAAGAGCAAACAAGAAAAAAGCACTGTGGAGCAGTGACTGTACCGCTGTCACTTCCTTTTCTCTTTTTCTCCCTGACAGTGAAATCAAAGCACACAGACGTGTTAAGAAGGCAGCCATTCACTTTAAGCTGACAAACCTCTCTATTTACCTTTGATGCCATGAAGTGGGAGTCCATTTGTTCCTGGTTTGTACAAGTGCACTACAAAGGCTTGTGAGCATAATCTCTCCAAAGGCAACAGATTACTGAGGAGTGGAGGTGGTTTGTCTGCTCTTCTATGTATAAAGTGATTCATATTGAAGACTGAAAGCTTTTAGAGGAGAAATGACCGACAGTGAGTCCAATGTGGCAACCAGAGAGGTCCACTCTTCAGTTTCCTTTGCTGCACTGCTACAACACAGACAACAGGGTCAGTGAGTGGGCTACTGGCTCCAGTAGGAGAATGAATGCCATAAAGGGGTGCCTGTAGGTCAAGGAGCCTGTTGTCAGATAAAGTCACAGCACAGCTCAGGGCCGGCTGGTGAAATACGGACTTCCACCACTATTCATCGGCCATACAGGGAGATTTCTTGCACTTGGTGGCAAGAATGTGCTAAAGTAACCTGACGAGAGTGAAATAGAGACATGAGTCTAATGGGCAGGTATAGCAGCCCTTCAGCCCCTTGCAATATTACTTTAATAATACCTTCAACCTACGCTGCCAGTTCGTAGTAACATTTTGGGAAATGTGATCAGAAAAATGCTGTTTTCTTTAAAGCCATTTGTTTTTTGTCCATCACATCTCTGCAAACAGTAAGGCAGCTATAGATACACTTTGAATCAGTAAATACATTTCGGATTGTTTGAGGATACTAGATTGTTTTTTTATTGTGCATACATGTTGCATGCATAAACTTAAAGTTTCTGAGGATATCCACTCCCTTCTCTTCTTGTCTCATTATGCTGATCCTTTATCCACAAACAGAGAAGTTAACAGGTAACTTGATAGAGATTTATTCTGTATTCTGTTTCGTCGTGACCTCTGAATGTCACTGGACTATAACGTATTCACATATTTTCCCTTTTCTCCCTCTAGCACTTACAAAATCCAGCAAATTTCCAAACAGCAGCAACAGAGCTGCTGGACTGGTGTGGCGACCCCCGAGCCTTCCAGCGCCCCTTCGAGCAAAGCCTTATGGGATGCCTAACGGTAGGTCCCCAGTTGTGACCTCCATCTACACTCTCATACTGGGAAGGGTCAAGGACAAGGAAAAGGCTGCTAAAACAACTGCCGCATCGGCTCTTTCCATAACTCCCTCAGGGATACAAGAGAAATAATGTTTAGCTGCCAGATCTTCACTGAGGTCACTGAGAAATAAAAAGCATTATAGCCTGTAGAAACTACTGAGATTTGGTCACCTTTCAGTGACTTCAGTTGCAGTTTGTGCTGTGGCTCATGAAATTGGCACGCTGGAACAAAAAAAGGACGAGTGCAATAGCGTCCTCAAACCACAAAGCAATCAGTGCTTATAAGGAAATATGGTTTCAAAGCCTTTAATTCCCCTACTTAAATATCTGGGGGCTTTTGATTAATTAATTAATTAGTACCCATGCCATTTCTTTAAATCTAAAAAAGATGTGACTGTTTCAGATGTGCTGTACTGTAAACAAAGAAGAGATTTAGGCCAAAATAGCAATATGCATCAATTTAGTGTGCAGTTAGACATAATATTGTCAAAAGATGTAAATGTATACATTCTCTTAACTTTTAAGGTTAGTGTATGTTTAAAGGAAGATTTCTTCAGAAAAATTGCTTGTAGTTTCGCTCCTTTGCAGAGGATGACAGCTGACTCAAAATGGACTCAAAATGTATCATAATATCCATAAACTCTTTAAAGCAGTCACTACTTCACTGTCTATCCTATGTCCAGTACTATAAATACAAATTTTAAATTCTCTTTGTTATCATTGACCGTTTAGCAAATGAAGAACGTGGCTGTGTGTGACAAATGTAACCACCTAATTGCAGTAGCAAGAAATAGGAGATGTGCATCTAGCCATTTTTGGTGCACAGTGTTTGGAACATGCAAGGCATGCAGATACAGGCAGATAATGTTTTGAGAAGTTTCTATGGACGATGGTGGCTTTGTTTGTGTTTGTTTTTGCCATGGCTGTCAGCCACCTTGGAATCCATTGTGAATCCAAGCTGACTGCAGCTGCCGTCAGCCACAAAGGAGCAAGCTGCAAACTGTTCAAATGAGCCACTTTTCAAACCTACAGGTGGCGAGTATTTGACTCATTCTTAGTAGATTTTTATTGGATTATTTGTATTTTTTTAAAGAACCTAAACCTTCTTCTTCTGAAATGTTATGTGTCACTGCAGACAAGAGAGTGACTAAATGGTGCAATTATTCTTCATTCTCCCCACATTGTGTGCTAAAAGACAGAAAAGACAGCCAGTAGAACAATGAATGGACTGCAGAGTTGCCACTCACCTGTCACCTTGGGCCATACTGTGCTTTAACATCCTCATTTCCATAATGCCTCAAGCAGTTGATAAGAGATACGTATATCTCCTGTAGGGTGCAATTTGTGATTCTGCCGAGTGAGCATGGCTACAGCAGGCAAAGGAACCCAAGAGATTTGTACTTGAGCACCTCGGTGTAACCGCAGTGACACAGCTCTCCATTCAAGTGATTGTTTGTGTTACTGCTTTAATGTGCAGCAGCAGGTGCCTTTTCCTCCATTTCTCCAATTCAATTTGTTTCCTGCCGTGAAAATCTCAAGGCTTTTCCTTTTAGTTTATGGGTTGTATAGACCTCAGTGTGAACCACACTGGGAGGGAGCACAGAGAATCTAATGTGATTGTGAAATTACCCAGTCTCAGGCTGTAATGGTAAACACTTCAGCCTGCATGTTTGCATCTCGGTTCTGCCTCAGTATTGGCATTTGGTGATGTCAGACAAGGTGGCTACAAACAGCTAATTAATGTTTCATCAAGAGAAATTTGCAATGGTATTAAACAAATCAGTCTGTGGTGCAACAACAGCTTGATAAGATTTATGAGCATATGCATATCACAGACATATGCAACCTTAAAATTAGGGAAAAGGTGACTCAAATAAAGCAATGATACTACTTATTTGTTTCTGAATAAATCTCAATGTGGGAGTTAATAGGCTTAATGTGTTTAATTAAACCTG
This sequence comes from Channa argus, assembly GCF_033026475.1. Lineage (NCBI taxonomy): Eukaryota > Metazoa > Chordata > Actinopteri > Anabantiformes > Channidae > Channa > Channa argus. The sequence goes on from NC_090216.1 coordinate 8,037,676, forward strand.
AAATTTCACCTTTGGGTATGCACCAGCATCAGTAAAGTCAAAGTGTTTTATGTGTTATTTTAGAACGTGTCATGTTAATTATGGAAGATCATTTACAAGCACCACTTTGAATTCAATTATTAATAAAGTGTTGTTTCAAGGTTAATGATTTTTTGTTTTTTTCAGCCTGCAAAAACACATGTCAGTGATATCCAGAGTGGATTACACGGTTAAATATCTGATAAATAAAAGAAAATAGCTTAGCTTATTTAAAAAATTATATGTTGAACCTTGTGTTATATCTACAAGGTGAAACTCTAAAGAAGTAGCCTTTATTTTATAAAGCAAAAACTGTGCCTGACTTTGCATGTGCTGTATATTTTTGCCAAACTGAGTAGCTGTTTTTCGCTCTTTAAAATTACAATTTTACTGCTGAGCTTTAAAACTTTGCCGTACGTTCGGACTTGATCTGTCACATAAACAAGATGTTGAATGTAAAGGCACATGTTTTCCTTCTGGTAGACAATTCACCACAACTCCAATGGACGTGTACAATTTAAAGCCTGAAATTAGAACCACGTGTTGTAACTTCTAACACTGGAATTACCATTTAGCAAAATGACCCCCACAAGTTTAGAATTTAATTAGGTAGCCTATACTCATATCTTCTTCTTAATGGGACATTCCTATAAATAAAGGACAGATATAGAATACATACTCTGTTTTGGTGTCACATCAAGACTATACTTACCAAAGATAATGATATGGTGCATGCAGCAGTGTTCAGCTGTACTACCTCAGGGCTTCTCTTGCACTTCAGAGTGTGACAGCAGGATTGGAGCTATGAAAAGCCAAGCAGACGGAAGAATCCTTCTCTAGTGAGGCCCATTGGTCCACACAGGCCTCAGTATGTCCTGAAGGTCTAAATGACTTCAGAGGGTCTCTTTAAGCTGATAATGGCAAAGGTAAATCAAAGAAATGTGTGTCACAAGGGTGATTTACATCACATCCTATAGCATGTTCCTCCCTCAGTGGACATCACTGCACTGGAGGCAATATTTTCCCCTCATCTAGTTGTTGTCCACCAACTCATATGGAAGTGATAAACTTGCAGAGACTCTATCTTGGATGTTGGACCCGATATTTGATGCTGCCAAACTTTACTCTCATGTTACAGAATCTAGGAAAATATCAAGACAAAATAGTTCTCTGACCAGTTGAACTACCAGGATGGCACTGGATTTAATATGTTTTTGTTATGTAAAATATTAACACAATGAAATATCTTTAAATATTAAAATAGTTTACCTATATCTATTTCAGTATCTAATATTTCATAGTTTGTATCTATTAATAGGAAATAGATTAGAAATTCCAAACCAAAAAAACTTAGTTACAAATCCTGAGCTTTTGGTGCAATCAGAATGATCCATTTCTATTTAGGTGTTCAAAGAATGAAGATTAACAAATTTGTTAATTAAACTTTCAAAACCTTTGTGTGCCAAATTGAAAGATTTCATTTAAGTAAAAAGAGGTTTTCAACGTAATGTTTAGTTATGTTCTTATTCAAAAATTAATTGCTTGTGAGACGTGCTTAAGTTTTCCAGAAGTAAACTTAAAAATACTATAATCACTGTCCTTAGCTGTTTCCTCAGTAGCAATGACCTTTAGACTGTGAGAGAACATCTGACGTGGTACTGACGGAGTGCTGCATGCTGTGGTTGTTTTCAGGTGGTCAGCCGCGTAGCAGCACAGCAAGGCTTCGACTTGGACCTGGGCTACCGGCTCTTGGCAGTGTGTGCTGCCAACAGGGACAAGTTCACTCCAAAATCAGCAGGTAAGATCGGAGTTTTCTCAACCGCCTTTGCATTCCATCTGGCCATGCTGGTCTGTCCAGGCTCAAAGTTTGTGTCTACAGCTTTTCACGATATACACACATCACTACTGTAGACTGTATAGAATCCCGACAGTCCAGGAGAGTCCTTCTTACTGTGTTGGACAGCATTTCCAATACAATTTAGAAGGTTTAACATGATTATATATCCATTTCTTCCAAATATTTCCGAAATGAGTGTCTCAGATTATTTTATGGCTCTATAAATGATGCTCATTCCACTTTTATCTTGGGTTTTAACAAAAAATGTACTGAAAATTAAGCAACATCCTCTACTATCTGCATAAACTTTTCACTTCTTCGTATCATATCTCGTTTCCAAACATGTTCGCAGCTCAAAGAACTACATGTATATTTTTTTTCTTCTTTGGAGTTTTAGACAAAGTGCATACAGCAGAAAATTCCATTTGTCATACGTGACAAAAAAAACTACTGTATCAGTGATGATGAGTCCCTGTTTTCATACAGCTCCATCATCTTGGTACAGTGATGGATTATTGGGACAGATGTAGACTGCTAAATGTTTTTATCAAGCTGGGTGGAAAAGCAGGCTGAAGCATGGAGGAATGAAGATGTATATGCTGTCAGCAGCCTCAGAAGATAACAGAAATATTTTGTTGTGATTTGCAGTTTCTGATTTCTGCTTTCCACCTGTGCTGGGTTACAGAGAAAGCTAGGTTCGGCTCCTGCTTCTGTGTGCTCAGCCTCTCCACGACTATGACGAGAAATCCAAAGCCACATATTGTTTGAATTTTCACTTTTGTTGCCTTTGCTGATTTATGGCATTCATGGTTTTATATGTGGTTATATGAGGCTTCAAATCATGCAGTGTCACTCTTGTGTCAGCCACGGGAGGGGAATCATTCTCCTCTGTAATTAACTTAAACCGCCAAATGTTCTATTTCTACTTAATGCTAAATCTAATCTCAGGCCATACTTTATGGGCTTAGATAAGATTGCCAATTGATTCTCTGAATAATTTCCTGCAACAGTAGTCATTTGGAAAGCAGCAAGTACTCAAGACTAGGCAGCATCCCAAAGTGCATTTCATGCACAATTATGTACCTGTATATGCATGAATATTTTGAGAGGAGAGACCTTTAAAGAGGGAGAAAGTCAATGGCATTCTCTTGCAAAGCTCCCAGAAGTTCTTTGGAGCCGAGGCCCCAGTTGAGGAGGTTGTTAAGACAGAGAAACAGCACTCTGTGGCAGTCAAGGGGAGATGGCTCTTAAACGACACTCCCACCAGGCCCCAGAGGGAGGGCCCACTCCCCGGCATCCAGCGGGGCTGTTGCCAAGCGACAGGGAAAGGGATTGAGTCACATGATGGGGCCAGGAAGGTGGCAGCAGGTCAGCCATCCAACACCAGAGACAGACAAGTCAGTGTCCCCCATTCAATGGGGAGACTTAAAAAAATTATCTGCAAAGCTAGATTAGCAGAGGGTGTACAATGAGCGGAATTTCATGTTTAATCTAATACAGCTTCAAAATTTGACAGTTTAACTGATTTTTCCTTTTTCTTTTTTTGACATTTTTACTGATTGTGACATTTAATTACTGCTCATGAGCTTTTCATTGTTTCAGATGAAGAAAGAGAAACTGTTCCACCTTGTGTTTGTTGCTTATCTCTGCTGAGGGGCTTGTACAGGCCAAACCGTGTTGAGCACAGAATAAGTGTCTAGGGAGCAAATGAAGCCAAAACTAAGCCTTACAACCAGTGACCCACTCAGTCACATCAGCATCTTGCTATGTTCTCTGAAAATGTATGGGTAAAGCAGTAAAAAAAGTGAGATCTCTCCTGATCACTAGCAGAGCTTTCTGCCACAGACAGACATGAGGTCAATGGATGAGCGCTAATAAGTAAATCAGATTTTGTGTCCCATTTTAACCAGGCCTAGCTTGTCTTGGCTCTGACATCCGCCGTGGCTAAGCTATTACATTTCTGTTATGTCATCTAAATTCCTCTCCCGAATGTGGGGGAAAATTGAAGGGGAAATTGGGCTGAATAGGGCAGAGCTTGATTTTAGCAGTAGGAAATCAATGTTCACAGTTAACTTACAGCTGCAGCAGGTTGTAACAAAGCAGAACTCTTCCACACCTTCCTATGCACTTAAATCTATATTAAAAAAAACAAAAAACTTTCTGCACTTTCTAACACTTTTCTGATAGGACTTCGCTTTGACGTTTTCTCCTTGACTTCGATTGTTTCTTGCCTTGTACCTCACTTGTAAGTCGCTTTGGATAAAAGCGTCTGCTAAATGACTAAATGTAAATGTGAAATGCCTCCAACAGTTTATTAGTTTGTTTATTTTTGTAGTTAGCAAAACTCAAATAAATAGGCTTTGATCCTAATGATACCAGCAATGTGTATCTTTTCACCTGAGAAAAAAACCTCATTATCCCTTGTTCTTAGTATTTAGCATATGAATTTTAACAGCATGGGCTCTTGTTTTGTTATTTTATACTTTTATAGCAGAGTGCAAATAGAACTCTGCTCATGTGTGATTTAGTGAATAGTAATAATCTCTTTCATACATTTATTCAGGGGGATCAACCAGTTGTAGTCCTTTTGCATTTTTGCAAGTGGTCCACAATGCCTGGGGTAGAGCTGGGGGAGGGGCGTCTGTCTGCTAGTAGTGACCTCTTTGTGAATGAGATTAGCCTGCTCTATTATTCTGTGATTACTTGGACTGTCTTACTGCAGGGCAAAGCCACGCACGTGGAGCTGTAGTGACATCAAAGTGGCAAGATCACTCACTCGACGTGGGTAAACTCACCAGGGCCTCTCTCTCTCTCACTCCATCACAGGGTACATTACAAGCACTGTTAGGCCTATTTCATCAGTGTCACAGCTCTCCTGCAGGACTGTAGTGGTTCAGTCTGGCTCGAAAGCGTGGACAAAATGCTTAATCAGGATTTTTTTTTCCTCCAAAGAGGGTCAGAGTGGCACATTCCCAATCATTTGCGCCTCAGCAAGTCTGTGGAATTCCTCAGCTCTAAAGAGTAAAAGGAGGCATCGACTTATAAAAGGGGGGTTAGTCAAAGTTTTTCAGCTCCTCGAGGCATCATGTAACAAACGCCTGGTAAACCAGCTATTCAGCAGATAATTAGCTGGGCTTCTTGCTCTGTCAAGCTGGGTTGTCTTTACACTTTTTTACATGCAGGGCCGGGTTTCAGGTTCTATTAGAAGACTTTGTGCATTGTTAGGCAGTAATTAACAGTGTCGGAAAAGCATCTAAGCAACAAACTTTTGTACTTTGTTTTGTGTTGTTGAGTTATTTTGACAGTGGGACTTTTTACAGTAGGACTAAAGATGCTGGTTTCATCATATTGTAGCAGGTTCAAGTATGTAGAAGCCAAATCTAGAGCAGGACGGGTTGTTGTGTTTGTTTGCAGCTTCATACTGTACAATAGAATATTCATCATAACATTACCCAAGTGAAGTCTGACTTGAAACAAAGGTGAGAAGATTAAAGTTAAATCCAATGTACCCACACAGCTGAATATTGTTCTTCAGTCAAATAAAAAGAGGGTTTTTATCTCAACGTTAGTCAAAGATCAACAGCTTTCGGCTTGTCCCTTCGGGGATCACCACAGCGGAACGTGTTCTGCACGTTTATTTTCACGCCGGATGCCTTTCCTGCCGCAACCCTCCCGTATGTCCGTGCTCAGGAATGGCACCAGGGAGGCCCTCGGCACCGTGGGATTCGAACCTGCAGCCTTCTGCATCCCAACCCAATGCTCTATTACTGAGCCACCAGGCTCCTGGTCCAATGGTTGTAGTTTAACTTATTTCAAGTGATTGATTTTTGAAATGTTCCTCTAAATTGTAGTTTGAAGTGCTGATGATACAGCAGCCTAACAGTGAAGTGGTGCCTAAGACACAGAGGTCAGACATTTTGTCGTTAAGCTGTGGTAAGGTCTCACAATACACACACACACACATGCACATGCTTTGAGGACTGTAATTTCTCTTCCCAGAGCTTTCCACACCAAATTGTTTTGTCTCTTCTCTCTGTGTTCTTCAACATATAGTTTAGCTGCGGCTTTTCCTAAATAGAGAATAACATAGAATCTAAAAACATTGTTGGTGGCTGAGATCTTGCTTGGTTGTCAGAAGTAGTTAAATTGAAGAATCTATTTACAGTGAGATATGAACATGTATTAATGATCTGCAAATGCAGATTTAAGATTGTCTAGCATTGATCATTTTAAACCAGCATCTGAGAAGCAGTCTAGGGATTAGTGTACAGTATAAACTTGTGTCTCCCCAACAGCTTAAAATCTAGGGATTCGAAAGCAGGTTGGCTGTACAACATAACTTTGTAAGGATGACTACGCTGCTTTTTGCATGTCAGGGTTTACAAGGTTACAAACTTTGCATACTTACTGTCTATGAATCTACACTTTGTCCACTTTGGACAGTTCAGCTAGATAATTGTGTGAAGTCTTCCAGCCAGCCATAATTGATGTGTTAACTTTGACTAGGGTTGCAGGGCTGTAAGTCACCCAGTGTGCACTTAGCTGATACCAGGAGAGCAAACAGACTGCAGAGACCTGAGATAAGACCTGTTCAGCTTGACTGTCCTTCCTCCTACTTGCATCAGTTATTATGTCTGTGGCAGTAGGTGATTGGTGACATCTTAACTGGCTCCATATTGGCTGTGTATTGTAATGCACAAATAATTGGATATTTTGCATATTACAATTAATTTGCTTTGTACCTAAAGCCTCTAATTAAATGTTTATTATTGTATTAACCACACGTATAGTGTATGTATTTTTATTTTCACAATAGATGCTTTAGGCTCCCTCAGGCGGTGTGTCTATAGATAGTTTACATGTTTTAAAGGTGTGCAATTATTTTTTCAAAAGCTTACTCGGCTTCACGTGTGCATAAAGACAAATGTGGTGGCCCCTCCCTCTCTGATTCCAACCCTCTGTGCATCGGGAAGCCTCCTCCTCCCTCCTCCTCCTCCTCCATGCCCCTTAATTACAATGACTAGTTTGATGGATTAAGTCGACCGTATGCAAAGACATGGTTTACAGGCTGAAATCGCTGCTTAATGCACCACCTAAATCCGTTTGTATCACCTCTTTTCGGCAGGACTTGCATCTATGTCGTAACAAATGTTGCCTTAAACGAATTGATTGAGGCTTCTTTTACTCGTTGCTCTGGACCCAGGCCAAGATACAGACTGTCTAGCACATTAGGCACCACCCCTCTTTGCAAGTTTGAAATGTGAGCTGCCTGCGTTTTTTTTTTTTTCTCTCTCTCTTCTCTCCTCCGCTCCCTCCCCTCCCTCTCTCCCTTCTGGCGAAGTGGCTGTGGCTGCTTCTGTGTGATGTGTGTATTGGGAGAGCAAGCAATGGATCACTAGACAGAAAAAGAAGATACATCAATAACAGCTGCATACATCCGAGGTGAGGAGATAAGCATTTGGTTCTCTCTCTCTCTCTCTCTCCCTCTCTGCTTGTCCTCCCCCCTCCTCTCTGTCTCCCCCCACTCCCCCTCTCCTTCTTTAACCCTTTACTACTGCAGAAGCCGGCTCCTAATTTTGTGACGATACGTACCTTTCTTCTTCTCTGACCACAGACGCGTCTTACTCTTCTCCTTGTGGCTGTTAGTGCACTATGAAGTTTCCTTTTATTTTACAGCTTATCCCTGTTTCCCTCTCATTGTCTCTGGGGTATTTGTTGCTTGAGTGCAGAGAAGCCGGTGGCAAGTACAGCAGGAGCCCATTAGCAATGACTCCATCTGTGATTGGTTTTGCCTGTGAAACGGATAGAGCAGCCATGAATAATTGATGTGTATTGTGCACTCAGTCACTGGACACGCAGGAGGAGAGGAGAGGAAAACACAGAGAAGCTGCTACCCTGAGAAACCGAGAGAAACAAGAGGGACTCAGGAGGGAGGGGGAGAGGAAGAATGTTAAAGAGAAGAGAGGAAGGTGGGAGAAATAGATAGACACAGAGAAAGGGCTTTAAAATAGCTGCTGGCTTCAGTAGTGCAGAGATTAGGGCTGCCCTGTATAGCCTTTGTTCTGCTGTTGCAGATTCTTGTGTTTCTAGACACGTGAGTCCCCCTTTTTTCTGTGCAGTGAAGAGTGAGAAACAAGCAGGGACATTGCTGGTTGAAATGCGGGTGGCATTTTAGACATGGAGGGGACAGAGAGAGGGGGGGGTCTTCACTACTGTGAATAGGAGAGAGCTGTGAGCTGTCAAAAGGAGGAGACAACAGTTAAAGAGGGCTATGTTTGCAGGGGGTGTATTCAGGGACAAGAGGAAGGTGGATCTGCTGCTGCTGTAGCTGCTGAGAGGAACTTCACATTATTTCACCCCTGGAGGGACAGATAGAGGGTTGATTCCTGCATTGGTGGGTGCAGACGGGCACCCTGCCATGTCTTAAACTAACGGAATGGGGTTTGACGGCATGATGAGTGCCTCGCAGCACCCCGCGTGATAGAGTTGCAACAGCTGACTACTGCATTTGACCCACTTACAGCTCACACAGAAGGGGTCAAAATGGCCTTGATTATCTCTCAGAGTCGTGCTGACCTACTTGAGGTGGCATTTTCCGGGAGATTCTTGGCAGTTTATCACACCCACTCTACGCAATGCCACACAGCGCAACCAGTCAGACTGTCTGCAGAGACACACACATTTGCTTGTTTCAGATCAGTGATTCAGTCTTTCTCATGGTTTAATCATGCCTGTTGCTTAGAGGTTTTTAAACAGCAGCAACAGGTTTAAATTCTAGACACCTGGCTGTATTTAGATGGTAATAGGCACCTGTATTATTCATTGCAAGCCTAAAGGAGCAATCCACTAAATGTATCTTCTGAGAATCCAATACTAACAAATGTGTAGGCTGAAATGGTTGTGGCTTGCTTTGTCACTCACAGCTATGATTATCCAGATGATCCAACAAAGTATCCAACAAAGTGCGACGCTCCAGCCTTTATCCATATGCTCATGCTCCCAACCTTTAGTTTTAATACTCTGTTTCACTATTTCATGTCTTCTACATTAAAGGGCAACTTTATGAGCAAACAATTAATAACAGGTGAACTAGCCCTTTAATTAATTACTTTCTGTTAACTGAAAAAGTCAGCTGCTGTAACTGTTTCTCCTACTGACCTCGATTTTCTTATTTTTCATTTTGCTTCTCTACACTAAGAAGGCTTTTGTTTGGCTGTACAGTAAAGTCCTGGTTTAGGAAATTATTCTGTGTCTTTCTAGCCCGCGCGCGTGTGTGTCTGTGTGTGGGACAGTTACCAACATGCTAAGACAAGAGCAGTTTTGCAACAGGCGGTGTTGGTAAAGAAATGTCTGGCTAGCCGTACTGTACACCATAGTCTTAACTATTCATTACTGTTGTCTTGTCAGCTTCAGTGGATCTCTTGTTCTCTGTATTCGAGATTTTTTATTTATTTTTTGCCAAGAAGTTGTAAAACCCTTTTTATTGAAGTTTCTCATTACATAATAAAACAAGAGTAAACACCACGAAAGGACAGCTGATGCCATTTATAGTGGCCCCCTACCGACCATAGGGTCTGAGGTTCGTATGCCGAAGTGTCCCTGGGCAGGACACTAAACTCCCAGAAGCCCATCTGCATCCCCAGCCGTGCAGGGCCGGTCCCAAGCCTGGTAGAAATTGGGGAGAGTTTTGTCAGGAAGGGCATCCTCACGCCGTAAGCAGAAAGAACAAAAAATAAAAATATATTGTAATCTCTCATCAAACTCTGAATATTTCGATCATGTGTAAGACTCCAATTCTCCAATGAACATATTTTAATATATATTGCTAAAAAATAGCAACACAGACATTTTATTACACGTAGTCACTGGAGAGATAGCACTTTATAGTTTCAGGATGGCTTTCATAGTTACATGCTCCTCACTCCCTCACCAACTTTTTGATGTAATAAAATTGCACCGATTAAACCCTTTTCAGTTGTTACCAATGTGACATCTGGACAAACAGATAATAGCCGATATTTAACTTTTATTACTGGCTAAATCAGGTCTAAAAGGTGCCAGTCAGTGAGTCATGAATAATGGAGTTTTTATTTTAATCGACGTTGGTCAAAGTGAAAAACTGTAGTCTTATACCAGTGGTCCCTTTCAATTGGGATGCAATGTCTGAAAAACAGTGAGTGTTTAAATTGCACACAAGGTCTAGGTGTAAGTATAGATGGAGATTCTTCCTCACACCCTTGGAATAAACAAGCAACTCAACGTGTTTGTCTTCATGTAAGTTGTAATGTTCCTTTAGAGAACAAAAATACAGTAAATCAGACTAGAGAAGGACTGTTGATCTTAATTTATGTTCAATGCCACAGCTGAAAGGTAATCTTACAGTTGTGATATAGGTTTTAGAGAGCAGAGCAGTGCATCACTTGTTCAGCAATGTGAGTTACCATAAAGCCCTTTGCTCAGTCTTTGTTTATAGTCACAAGCCACCTGCAAAACAAGCGGCACTTAAGTAACTCACATTATAATTATTACGTTCAAAACATATGATTATCAAATCATCATGCAAGGTTATTACAATAAGCTCTGGATGAATAAAGATTACATTCTTTTTGTGGGGGGGCAAGTTATGCATCAATTTATTAGCCCTTTAAAGTAAAGATATCACAGGAAACATCAGTTGAAAGAAAGGGAATGACATGCAGCAAAGCTTACAGACTTGAACCTGTGATACTTTTGTAATTTTGCTAAAGTAGTATTTTTAATGCAGGAGTTTTCCTTGTTACAGAGTATTTCTACACAGTGGTAATGGTGCATTTACTTCAGTAAATGATCGGAGTCATTCTTCCACTATGAAAGCGCTGCGCAGGAGACTCATAGACACTGGCTGAAACCAACCAACAATCCTCATTCCAGACCTCACATTATGTCCTTACACTGAACTGTGTTAATGTAGTGGACGAGGATACCCGATGTGCTCTTTGGTTGGTATTTGGAGAAGCCACATGGCTGCTGTTGTGTTTATGTCTGTTTGAGTTTTATAGTGCAGTTTATCACGCGTTTAATCATCCTGCCTGCGTCACAGTTCACACTTCTTTTCTCGGCTGTTCATCAAAACCATTATAAATCTGAGTTCATACGTCGTTCCTCTTGTTGATTTTTATGTTAATTACACCCCTGCCTTTTTGTTTCTGTGAAAGATCAGTAAGAGTTGTGAATAAACATCAAAAATTAGAACAAGCACAAATGAGAATGTAGCAAATTGAATGTTAGAATGGGTAGACATGCAACCAAGTTTCAGAACTAGGCCATGTATAGAATGGCTTTCGTGTTACGTGATAAAAGATGTGTTACATTTGTTAAGTGCACAAAATATTTAACTTGGATGATAGTAATGCTTATAATTAAATAAGGTTATGATAAATGTGTACCTATAAGGCTATACAATGTTTTTTAAATTCTGTGTACTGTGGATACTTAAAAGTGAATAAGCTCGAAGAAGCTTTTTTTAGTCCTGAGCTGTTGCACATATGGATGACTCTAATAAGCCTAGAGGGGTGCCAGGACCCAACCCAGGCTCCTCCGGTGTCTGTTCCTACTGTACCCCTAGAGGGAAGCTTTGACCCCAGGCCCACTGTGAAAAGGTCACAGGTGAGTCAGCCACAGGCGTATGCCACAGTGACACTATCAACCCTACCCAGCACCCTGAGGTGGGCACTAGTCTGGGCACATCTGCTCCATGCCTAATTAGTATCATTGTGGACAAGGGCTTAAGGCTGAGCCTTCGTTAATAGCAGCCTGTTGCTCTGGGAAACGGTCTGGCTCCTGTAAGCTGCTCCTTTACTGGTCTGCTCGCCTGATAATCTGGTGGCAGGAGTGTACGGTTAGTAACACACTCTGTGCCAGTGCAGTCAACCTCACCGAGGAGTTGGCAGAGCTTCAGGAACCTTAGTGCATTCAAGTGAAAGGGTTATCATTCATACAACCTGAATTCAGAGCTACTGTGCTGATTCAGTATCATCCAAACTAAATGTTTCAAATATTTTTACTTCACATTGTGTTAAACAATCAAGATTTTTGTTTTTCTACTTAGCCCTCACTGAGCATTTTCAGATGCATGCTATACTTCATTGGGCTTCTAAATGCGTAATTATATTGCTTTCCTAAATTTAAACGTAATGAACTCATATTAATCACATAAAGTTTTACATATTTACAAAGCACTGGTAAAACCTCCAGAAAAGCAAAACAGAACTGTAAAGAGAGAGAACAACACTGCTTGTTAATGCTGTTTAATGCCACAAGAAACTGTGGCATGTATTATCTTTCTGTGCCAGTTAGGATTCAGTCATTGCCAAGTGCATATCATTATATATACAGTATTAAATGTGTATATATATTTATTTACTTCTAAAAATAATTTAATTTGAGGATACATATCATATCTTTGACATTTATTGCATTTTATTCACATGGAAAAAGAAATTTGCATGACGTTTTAAGCCGGCAAATTAAAAGAAAAAGAAATTTGCATGACGTTGTAAGCCGGCAAATTAAATATAAGGAATGAGGGACAGCTTTCCATCTGTCAGTACTACAACGTTTAGAGGTTTTTCATTTTGCAACAATGAACAGAGGATGTCAAAACAGCAAACCAGAAACACCAAATCCGCAGCATTTCTTCTTCTCCTCATGCCGCCTGCCTCCACATGGCCACATATGCTTGTGACCGCAGTAAAACCTTTTTGGCTCGAGTCCAAGCGTCCCCCCTTATCCTCGCCGGATGGACATGGCACGACATTGTGGCCATGTGGCCAGCAGGAGGCTGTATTTAAGCCGGGGAAGCTCTGAAATGGGCCATAAAACCTAGCCAGAAAGTCTGGCTCCCCATGAGGCAACGGGCCTAAGTACTCATTGACAAGACTCCAACATCACTGACTTCCCAGAGAGAGAGAGAAGCAGAGGAAATAATGGAAGAATAAAAGCAGCAGACAAAGATGAGGTGCAGATAGGAGGCAGTCGTCTGGCCTAGATAGACAGTAGGTTTTAAAACTGTTTGCATTAATGCTGTCAATCCACAATATGTAGCTGTTGCTACTTTCTCATGCTTTTCCTCTGCTAAATGCTCCTTTTTTTTATTTGTCTTCACTACAAATGCATTCCACTCAATAAAATGGCTGCTTAACTGACAGCATTTAAGGGATGGTAGGGCAAATATTAAGTCAGATTTTGATGCCACATGGCAGCCATGACATTCACATGTTCCCACTTCACACATCCCTCACACTTCATCAGCTTTCTGGAAACAACACTTACTCTGAAATATGTCACTAAATGACTCAACTGAATTTTTAAATTGTTAGTAATTGAGCTAATGAAGTCAGTTTACAGACTTAGTTTTTCAACACCCAGTTTGCACTCGTTTCTGTGCCGGGGTGTTGGAAAGTTGAGAGGGTGACCACAGGTAAAATCTGTGCAACGTGTTTAAGGAGGCAGACCTGTGAACTTCGATCTTTTTATGCCCCCGTCGATGACAAAGTAGCATAGTTTAATTCTGACCAGGTTAACAGGTTCATAACTGGTTATATCTGCTGCTTTTCAACAAAAATTACACAGTGGACAAATTACTTCCATTTCCATATCAAATGGTCATCGATGAATAATATGTGGCATCTGTGTAAAGACAAAGGGAGGTTTGGTGGCTGCCAGGTGGGCATCCATGGTGAGTATGTCACAGAGCCATGAGCTAGTGGGAGATGATTTACGATCCAGCCGGTGGTTAACGCAGGATAGCTTGGCACCAGCTGTGCCTTCGTAAACAATGTCATAGCAAGCAGTTATTCATATAGTTTTCCATATATTATGAGGTAAATCCTGGGGTTTTACAGTTCCAGGAAGCCAATGTGAGGCACATAAGTGAGGAATTCTTTGGCTAAAGCTAAATGCGGCTGTTTTGCATGGCCTCTTAGGTGCTTTTAGTAACCAGGGATATTCTGGCTCCCAGGACTCGCTCCTATTTTAATTGACTTTGGCCTGCAGGAGGCTTGTGTCCATTCAAACCTTTCTGGCAGGAAGGGGGGGCAGAATGTGAATAGAGCTCCCTCAGAAACTAAAGAGTGCAGCTTGCTAGAGCTGTTCTTGTTAGGTTGCTCATGGTCTTTGTTCTCCTTTCAACCTTTGTGGCCAAATGTCTTTAAACAAACCATTTGGGGGGTCATGATTCTTTCCGACATGTTTACAGCAAAAAAAAAAAAGTCAGACTTGATTGTTGCAGTTAGTATGAGAATACGTGTGAAAGAACTGCTGATAATGATAATCTGAGTGCACTGTGACGACGGGACGTGTACTGTGTGTTTGGACGTTAGTGACCAAGCCATGTGGGACGATGCCAGGTGGGAGTCCAGGGTTGACAAGGGAGCAGGTGTCTATTAGATACAGAGCAGGGAGGAAGGGGGGAAGCAGAGCCTGTAAGGGGGGGCTGTCATAAGAGCTCTTGGCATCTGCCTTACCTGCTGCCTCCCTTACAGTCTCCTGTCAGTAAAGAGAGGGAAGGAAGGAGGGGGCAAAAAAGAGAGATAAAGAGAAGAGGGAAGTGTTTGGCAGCGAGTAGGGAGTGCCTTTTTTCATCATTTATTTTGGGGGGGGGGGGCATAGATTGTGTAACGTAACAACACTTGATTGTCCGGTTTAAACAGCAAACGGATGCTTTTCTCATTTGACATTTTGCTTGTTGTGCTCAGATCTTTCTTGAAACAGTGCCCCCATCAGTTTTTATTAGCACTATTTCTTTTATAAGATGGATTTATAGTTGGTGCAAGGGAATAAACGAAGCTGCTGTAGATACCCACAGTGTGAATTTTGATTTATAGTGTCAGATTGCTAAGGGTGATAGCAACAGTAATCTTTTATTTGTCACAGTAACTGTGTTATTTCATTCGGTTAGGTTCTTTGTTATACAAGCTTTTTCATGCTGCGCAAAAGGTTTGCAGCAGAGCTGTATGTCATTGAAAAGAATAGGAGAACTGAACTTTCGTTTTTACTTGCTTCACATTGAACTCACTCCTAATTGCCTCTGGCTTCAGAAACTTTAAACCCAAACCGGGTCAAACTGTCCAGTCACAGTTCTTAACTTCCCTATACAATGTACCCATAGCTGACACAGCCATGACAAAGATTTGAGGAGATGCATGTCAGCTAAAGTGTGGCTACAGAGCTTATAGAGTTACAAACAAATATAAAATTGCCTTGTAGTAGGTCGCTCCACTGAAATTGGTCTATAAAAGTTCTTTTAAACTAAACAAAATATAAAGTTTTGTTTGGTTTTTTAACCCTTCATATAAATTGGGTGAACTGGCCCTTAAAGCAAAAGGAGACAGAATCACAGTATTTAATCAGCACAGTTTATCTCTTTGCCTTCTGTCTTTATGTGTAGTGAAAGGTGGGGTGGGGGAGCATTATCATTGGAAAGAGCATTGAACAACTGCAGTCCGTGTCATTTGTCATGTCTCCCTGGGGCTTTATGACAGAGAGCGAAGCTGGAAGCTGCAGGGCCAGCTACTGAACCACCCATCTAGTCCCAGCAGATGCATTTACTGCCCTTTGCCAGTGCTGACCATCAGGTTGTGCAGCTGAGCACCAGAATATCAATATGGCTCAGACATAGCTGGACCCCTGGGACTATCTACAAGGCAAACAGAATAGGCTCCTTTCCTTATGGAAGACAGATCCATTGCCACCAGGTAAACAGAGCAAAAAGATGCTCTGTAACACCAAATGGTGGTTTAATTCACTCCAGAGTGATTTGGAAGAACTATACCTGAGACAATTATCACCAGCTTTTCTGGTGGGAAACAGATGAGCCTCAAGAAGGGCCGTCTGTGGGAGGACAGCAGAAAAAAAAACATAATCCTTTTGTGTTTACCATGCACAATGTCCAGCAAGATGGTTTTGTGTGGGAGAAGGAGGAGGAAGAGACTGAGGAGTAACAGTTTGGCTTTTCTTCCTTCTGTCATATGAAACCTGAAGTTTATCCTTTAGAGTCAATGACAGAGTGCCTCTCCTTTTAACAGGTCGGTGCCCAGTGAAGGTAGCAATTTCGTGTGGTGATAAGCCTTTTGTCTAATGGTGGAGTATAGTAATTCCTCTTTAAGTGGCAATTCGGGTGCTTCCCTCTCTTTTTTTATCTCTGTCTCTCAGATATGTCTTGTCATTTCTCTGCTCAGCTCAGTGTCATTTGCTTTTTTGTCCGCCCTGGGCCTGTTGATGTCAGCCTGAAACAAGGATACTGTCCCGTTGGCCCGACGGCTTCATGGTGGGATGGTTAGGGAATAAATTGTGGAGACATGTTTATCAACATAGAAGAAGTGCAAGTTACCCCTTGTTGGAAGAGAATAATGGCACCTAATTGAGCTGTAACATGCTGGCTGGTCGCCAGGCCCTTGAATTGAAAACTCTTTCCATCAGAAGGGGGTCTGGCGAGAGGGAGGGGGGCCTTAAAGCACCACAGGATGTTCTAACATAGATGTAAGGACATAGATGTCCTAAACCTATTAGTGGCACCATTTGTATTTAATTAGAACTAACCTACAAATCTACACATTTCCCTGCAAGTGTGATGGTTTTAGGAGAAGAACACCTGAGAGGCATTTTGTGTCAACCAAAGCACAACCATGTTGAAGTCAGATCAGTCCTCTGGAGGAACAGCTCGGCCTGTCTCCTGGCACCTGCCTTGCCAAGAACAGGAGGGGGAAAAGGGAGAGAAAGAGAGAGTGAGCCTGAGAGGGTGGGAAGGAGGAAAAACCCAGCTGCCTCTGCGCCTGAGCCCCGTGCTGCTTTTGAAAGAGTGGGAGGGAGCGAAAGAGAGAGGAGAGGGAGAGACAGGGAGACTGCTGGCACCATCTGTACATGTCTTTTGTATTCCAGCCCTCGTCTTTACACAGAGCGAAGCTGGTGTGCTCAGTGTTCAAATGAAAGGCGAGGAGGTGCCTTTTGGTGCGCGATGCTCTGAGAGGAGAAGGTGTGTGTCTGTGTGTCCATGCTGAAATTGTGCTTTGTCCTCAGAAATGTGGTGCACTCAGAGAACATCTCTTGTCCTATTTATTTTACCTTAGTGTGTGTGTGTGTGTGTGTGTGTGTGTGTGTGTGTGTGTGTGTGTGTGTGTATGTGTGGAAATATAAGCCACTGTGGTGTCATTCCTAATTTGTGTGTGTGTCAGTAGGCTTGTACTCTGATTGCAAGCACTCATGTGTGGTCAAATCTCTGGGTTGCTATGTTTGTGATGGCAGTCAGAAGCTTTTGTTTGTTCCTCCCTCCCATCAGCCCCATTAGCCTTATGTCTTCTCTCTCACTGACTCACTCAACCTTTTTTATCACTCTCTTTCTGTTCCTATCTCTCTCTGTCTCTGCCTCTGCCTCTCTGTGTAATATGTGCAGTGGCGGTCCGTCCTTGCATGTGGCAGCAGGGTGGATCTGCCTGCAAGGACAGCCTGCACCGTCTGCTGTCATATTGACGTGGCTTTTTTGCGCGAACCGCAGCTGAAATCACCAAGCGCTCTGTTTCACCACCTGCCCCTCCCTGACTCCTCTCTCAGCCTAGAAGTGCTGTGAATCATAAGAGGAGGTGGCTGCCCTGCCCTTTGATTGAATCCACATTGCCTTTTCTCCTCCAACACCGCAGAAGAGGCTAGAAGGAGGCAGGGGAAGCAAGAGGGAGGAAAAAGGAAAAGTGAGTCTTTTGTAGTTGGCACAGTACAAAACCATGCACTGCAGATGAAAAGCATATGATTCAATCAAACGCACTCTGTGGTAGCTACCTAACTGAGCAGTAGGTAGGTGGAGGGATGGGAAGGGCTGGGCTTCATCTGCAGGCCTAGAGTGAACCCTAGTGGCCGAGAGGAGCAGGGAGTGCTGCGTACAAGCTGATCTCTTCAGATACCCGCATGAAGGTGCCTCCTTTTGATGTCAAACAATGTCCAAATAGCTTTTCAGGCCATTTTCTCACTTACTGTGGGATCTATCAAAAATAGATTCACTAACAAAAAAGAGAGGGAAGATTGGCTGTCAAGTAGAGATGGAAACTAGCTTCAGGAGAATGTGTCAACTTATGTTTTGAAATTGCATAGAAAGAAACAACTTCATAACTAAAATATGTTTTATTGGGATTATGTTAACTTTTTCTGAAGGAGCCTTAAAATGTTTATCTACTCAAACAAACAAACTGTGTGTGTGTGTGTGTGTGTGTGTGTATATATATATATATATATATATATATATATATATATATATATATATATATATATATATATATATATATATATATATATATATTAATTACAACACACTTGGAATGCAGTCTTGCATTTACATAGCAGCTAACCTAAGCAAAGGTTGTTGCCCTTTTCTCAAGCTATTACAATTGCTCATATCTTTCCATCTTGGCATTGTTTTTACACATTGTTGATGATTAGCAGCACCTGGCTGTAACATTCCCTGTTATATCCTATGGAAAGTGCAAGGCGTTACGTAGCATTATCCACATGTTTTTTCTTTCTGGCATTATTTTTTTCAAATCAATAATGGCACAGTGAAACATTTATAGGCTGTCATTCATCTGAGGTTGTATTTGCCTAGTGTAAGCTAATTTCTATAAATATAGAACTGAAAACGCTGCAACTTTATTATAAAGTGCATGTGCACTTTATTATATACACATTTTTCACATTTATTACGTGCAATGACATAGTGTACCCCTACTCTGTTCATTCTGGCACAGGGTATTTGAAATGTGATTCTACACAATTTTATCAGTCAGGTCATTACTTTTTAATTTTAGGTCCAGCTTTGCTCAAAAGCTTCTCCCTTATCGTGTTTCACCTCTCTTCTGTTGTACATAATCGGTTTTTGCAGGATTTTGCAGCGCTTGCAGTGGAGGACTGTTACCTCTGCAGTTATTTGTCACAGGAGTCTGACAGTGCTTATACAGTCTTCCTCTGCTCTCTTTAAAGCTCTTCTGTCATCGTGGTGTGAGGAGCTTGGACGCCTACTTCTCCTCCGTCACCAGAAGAACAGGCAGAACGAGCCTCCGGGAAAAGTGCCCATGCAGCCTCCTATGGGCTCCATGAAGCCCAGCCTCTCACACGGGTCAGTGTTCAACACCGCTCTACGTTTTGGCTTGTGTTTGCGTGTGTTCTCGTGAAGAGACAGACTAGGGCCTTGGGGAAAGCCCTTCCTCTGCACGTAAAGCCCAGTGTTCCTTATGGATCAGTGACCAAACAAACTGCCAGACTAGCTGCTTGTAGCACAGTCAAGCTGTTCTTCGTCCTAATACATGTAGTTAATAATTCCAACAGTTTTACATATGTGCATTTATAATCCTAACAATAAAACCTTTGTCTTTCCCTGTTTTTTTTTTAGCAAATTCACACTTACTATGACTATATTGTTGCACCAGGTAAACGTGTGAGCCGTTTTCTTGATGTTGATGTTTTTGGCCGTCTCTTGCAGAGATGGGTCTTTTCCCTACGACTCAGTTCCCTGGCAACAGAACACCAATCAGCCTCCCGGTTCGTTATCTGTGGTGACCACTGTCTGGGGTGTGACCAACACCTCACAGAGCCAGGTGAGACGTCTTACCTGTCACCTAATGAGGGGGACTGTATCGGATAGGATTATCCTTTGTAAAGTTGTATATTTTCTCAATATCCACGTTTTTTTATGGGGAACTGTCACAAATTTCCCTTAATCAAAAAGCAGTGGAGTAAAAAAAAAAGTTACTGGATATCACATTTAATCTTCTGTAGAATGGAAATAAGATATCTATGTGTTTATTTCACTAATAATATGATTTGAGTAGTCATCAATGAGTTGAAAAAATACATTAACATTGTACTTTAGAAGTGCCATGTCTGAATACAGACTGACAACAAAAGATTGTTATTTTACATATAAAATGGGTGAATAAATGTCATTCACTATGAGACGAAGAAACACAAGTTAAATTGACCTCTATTCTGACTCTTGAGTTGTTTTGAACGTTTTCAATCATTCGCATCCAGCATTTATTGACGTTTATGTCTGAATCCAACAGGTGTTGGGGAACCCAATGGCCAACAACAACAATCCCATGAACCCTGGGGGGAACCCTATGGGCTCAGGTATGTCTGGAAACAATCCAGGTATGAACTCCCCTCAGTTCCCCGGTCCTCCACAGCAGTTCCCAAACAAAGGCAACACCAACCAGGCCTACATGCAGCAGGGCATGTACGGACGACCCAATTACCCTGGAGGAGGAGGCTTTGGCGGCAAGTAAGTCAACAAAGGATTAGGACTCGTCTCTGCAGTGGTTAAAAGTGCTTACAAGCAGTGATTCTGATAGTCACTTAAAATGATCACACTCCTGTAGCATGATGGTCTGAGCTCACTTCTAATATTGTGTTGTTTCTTCTCATAGTTACCCCGGAGGGCCTAATCCTGGACCAGGTGGAATGGGCATCCCTTCACACACGCGTCCTCCTTCGGACTTCACACAGCCTGCTGCCGCTGCTGCTGCTGCTGCAGTTGCTGCTGCCGCTGCCACTGCAACTGCCACTGCCACAGCGACTGTAGCTGCCCTGCAGGAAACGCAGAACAAGGACATGAACCAATATGGACCGGTAGGACAAGGCTCACATTACTGCAAATAGGACGTGTTAAGGATGAATAAGTGACCGAGTAGATTTTTCAAAAGAGTCAGCAATATTACTATTATGTGTTCTGTTATCCATAATTTGCAAAATACAAAGTCAACTCATGGTGAATGAGTCAACCCATTTTGTCTTCCAGATGGGTTCCTCTTTCCAGATGGGACCAAACCAGGCATACAACAGCCAGTTCATGAACCAGCCAGGACCCCGCGGCCCTCCGTCCCTCCCTGGGAACATGGGCACAGGCATGAATGCGTCCAACATGACTGGGCCACCAATGGGAATGAACCAGCCCAGGGGCCAAGGCATGGGGCCTTTCGGGGCCCATGGCCAAAGAATGCCGCAGCAAGGCTATGCAGGAGCTCGGCCTCAGGGCATGGCTATGCAGGGCATGAAAAGACCATACCCAGGGGAGGTGAGTGGATGCAAAAAAACACCATCATCTTCAAAATCTAGCTCCTCTACTGTATGTTGAATATCTTTATCTTTGTCATCACAGCCAAACTATGGTGGGCAGCAGTATGGACCAAACAGTCAGTTCCCTAATCAGCAGGGGCAGTACCCCACACCCAATGCCTCCAGGCCACTGCCATCCCCGAACTACCCTGGACAGAGAATGCCAGGCCAGCAACTGCAGGGCCAGTACCCACCACCCAGTGGTACCATGAGCCAGTATTACAAGGTGCAGTAGGACTCTCGTTAATCCTACATGTTTAGGATTATTTGCAGGGCATAGTATCCAATTTGAGCAAGGTATGATAAGTGGTAAGTTCTTTGAATAAATAATTGCAAATGTGTTCTATTAAATTACAGCAAGAGCCACCATTTAATGGCCAAACAAACAACTTCACTGGCAGTGGATATCAGTACAACCAGGGTAGTATGAACGGGGTGAGTCAGTTTTCACAATTTTAGGACTTTTAACTGTGGTATTTACTGTCCCACAAACATTGAATTTACTAATTGATTGTCTCGATTATAGCCGCCCAGACCAGTGAGTAACTACCCTCACTCCCCAGTGCCAGGCAACCCCACCCCTCCAATGACCCCAGGAAGTAATATCCCTCCCTACCTGTCACCAAACCAGGATGTGAAGCCACCCTTCCCCCCTGACATCAAGCCAAATATCACAGCTCTCCCTCCGCCTCCAGGTTAGTAACTGGTACTTGCTCCGTGGAGAAAAAAAATCTTTCTGTAGAATTTATGTCTAACTGACATTTGTCTTCACCCATGTAGCAAACCACAACGAGGAGCTACGTCTGACGTTCCCAGTGCGGGACGGGGTAGTCCTAGAGCCCTTCAGGCTAGAGCATAACCTGGCAGTCAGCAACCACGTCTTCCACTTACGGCCCTCTGTACACCAGACTCTCATGTGGAGGTAAGACATTGTGCACATACATTTTTAGATAATCTATTCCCAGATAATTTACTGCCTTGATGACTGCTTAACGAGAGACAGAGGGAGAAAGAAAACTTAAAACACTATTTAAACATGTTGAAAAATGGTTGGAACATGAAGAACTGGGTGTATCATTTAATCTCGGATCGAGTTCTTGGCAGTTGGTCCCTGTGGTTCACAATAAATGTTTTGGGTCTACCATGTGTGGGCAAAAATTCACAAGTCATCAATTCATCCCACAGGTTGCTACAGGCCTGTACATGAAACACAAATGGCAGACATTGTGGATTGGATGCCAGTGAGGGGTTATATTCTTGTTACTGCACTAAACAACTTATACTGGAGTCGACACTGCCCACACCATGTGTCAATTCATATTCCTTTGCACAATACCAAACTATGCCTCATTTTAATGTCCAGGTAGCCCTACAGTTGTAACAATCTGCATTAAATCAAATTAAACACAAGTCCAAGAATTCTGTTACTTTCCTTTTTTTCTGTTGTCTGGGATTATTAGATTTTGCTTGATATATGCTGTAGTGAAGAACCAATAGGTATTTTTCAGTTCCTCTTAACCGTTGCCTAGCAGATTGAAAAGATTGTGCAGGCTTATTGTCTGCTGATGCTGAGAATGTTTAAAGAAATTCAAACCAGCAATATTCCCAGATAACTCGGAGAAGGTCATTTATGCATTCATTTTCTCATATTCAGATATTTCTAATTGCCTTCACTCCCTTTTTGCACTAAATCACTCACTCTGTTTGTATAAGAATTCATTAGAAAAGACAAAACGTTGTGCTGTATATTTACTCTGTGTATGTGTTTGTCTGTGCAGATCAGACCTGGAGCTGCAGTTCAAGTGCTACCACCACGAGGACCGTCAGATGAACACCAACTGGCCGGCATCGGTTCAAGTCAGCGTCAACGCCACGCCGCTCACCATCGAACGGGGTGACAACAAGACCTCCCACAAACCCTTGCACTTGAAACACGTATGCCAGCCAGGGAGGAACACGATTCAGATCACAGTCACTGCCTGCTGCTGTGTGAGTACACAAATCTCCAGAACTACTAAAAAGAGATTTTTGCAAATACTAGTTAAAAACAAATTGTTGCCAGATAAATAAATGTAAGATTTAAAACAATCGACATTCAGATTTAATACTTCATACTTAATGCTAAAACGTAGCTCTAAAAATATGCTACTGAAAAATCAGCAGAAATAATAGACCTTATTACACCATGTTGACGATGAGGTTTCCTCCCACAGTCGCACTTGTTTGTGCTACAGCTGGTTCACAGGCCCTCGGTTCGCTCTGTGCTCCAGGGCTTATTGAAGAAAAGGCTTCTGCCTGCAGAGCACTGCATCACCAAAGGTATTCACATAAGGACACAGCCACAGTTTACTTCCTTCTTTGCGTGTCAGTCTTTGCTCACCCACAATTTCTCTTTACTTCTGCTTTAAAGTTAAGAGGAACTTCAGCAGCGTAGCAGCAACATCGGGCAACCCCACGCTTAACGGAGAGGACGGTGTGGAGCAGACGGCCATAAAGGTTTCTCTCAAATGTCCAATCACCTTCCGGCGAATACAGCTTCCAGCAAGAGGCCATGACTGCAAACATGTTCAGGTAAGCACTGCAGGCATAAACAAACGAAATACCTTCAAGGACCTTCAGGGTGCAGCGATAATAAATTACTGTTTCTTTCAGTGTTTTGATTTGGAATCGTATTTACAACTGAACTGTGAGCGGGGAACATGGCGATGTCCTGTGTGCAAGTAAGTTTAATCAGTGGTAATACAGAACACTCTTTACCCTGTATAAAATTTTGCAGTCCACTTTTGTTTTCTCTCAGCATTTCAAATGCTGTCTCTCTTCTCTACTCAGTAAAACAGCTTTGTTAGAAGGACTCGAAGTGGACCAGTACATGTGGGGAATCTTGAACGCCATTCAGAAGTAAGCTGCACAAGAAAGTGAATTGTAATGCACATCTGCATATTTACATCCTTGTATTGAAACCATTTTATTCCACCGATTTTTCAGCTCAGAGTTTGAGGAGGTAACCATTGACCCCACGTGTAGTTGGAGGCCGGTCGCTGTCAAGTCTGATATCCACATCAAAGAAGACCCTGATGGACCACTGGCCAAGAGGTTTAAAACAATGAGTCCCAGCCAGATGATCATGCCCAATGTGATGGAGATGATAGCTCAGCTCGGCCCCGGACCGTCACCATACCCATCACTACCGTCTCAACAAGGTGGCAACAACAGCGAATATGGCAGCCAAGGTAGGATTCTATACTACATTAAAACATTTTTTTAATTCTTCAGAAAGTTTAAAATAACTGTGTTGATAATTTTTTTTGCTTTGTGTACCAGGCAACAGTTACCAAGGGCACGGGAACTTTGACTTCCCTCACAGCACCCCTGGCGGTACATCGATGAATGATTTCATGCACGGTCCCCAGCTGTCTCACCCACCTGACATGCCCAACAGCTTGATGACCCAAGACAAGCCACTCTCCCACAACATGCCCGACTCAGTGAGTCTTCCCACCATTTGGTGTAACAAATGTTCTTCAGCATCGGTTTAGACACTAAGACACTAAAATTAGTTTGCATAATGACTACAGGATTCAGTATTTCAGGAAACCAACTTTTGATTTGATTTCTTGTACAGACATAGACATGGCTTTTATCTGTACCAAAAAGGCAGGGTTTGCCCTTAATATTAGACATGGGACCCCAAAGGGTCCTCAGGGTTCTCAGCTTGGACCCCAGACTTCCTCTCTGTAAGTCTCGGACAGTTGTCTTCTAATTTTGAACAGGCTAGCTCTGGGGGCTGGCTCCATCTTAAGGTGTCTCACGAGACCTGAGAGTGACATCACTCCTCTCATGTAACTCAACAAGAAAGTGTCCCCTATTTTGAGAACTGTTCATTTATAACAAAAAAACAAGTTTATCATGCTAAGACACAGTTACAGAGACTGGAATTCATCTTGAAAAATAAGCAATTGTAAGATGTCACTGAAACTGTAATGGGTACTTTCCACTATTTTCTTTTTCCTATTCTTAATAATTAATTCATTAATTGTAAACATGAGTCACAGATTCATCCTTATTTACATTAATTAGGCTGTTAGTTGCATCCACAGTCTGAATATTCTCCCCTCTCTCTCTCATCAGATACCTCATTCTGTCAGCAATGATCAGCAGCATGGCCCATTGCAGCAGAGCTTACATGCGTCTCCACACCCGGGAAGCCAGTCAGGGCAGCAGCTACATCACAGCGGGCCTCCTCAGCCCTCACGACAAGCTCCACCTCCTCAGCAGCAGCAGCAGCAGCAGCCCGGCCCTAACAACCATCCCCACAGCGACCTGGCCTTCAACCCCTCCAGCAGTTTGGACAGCCAAGCAGGGTCGGACATGCCTGAGCCATCTTTAGATGTGAGTCCTGACATACAGTCATGGCCAAAAATATCGGCACCCTTGCAATTCTGTCAGAAGACTGTTGCATATGCAAATGTTTTGGTATTCATGTTTATTTTTATTTATTTATTTTTTTTTTGCATTGGAACAACACAAAAAAGTCAAATCTGATACAATTCCACACAGAACCCCCCAAAAATGCACCGGACAAACTTATTGGCACCTTAACTTAATACTTGGTAGCACCCCCTTTGGAAAAAACAACTGAAATCAGTCCCCTCGTGTAACCATGAATACGTTTCTTACACCTCTCTAATGGAATTTTGGACCACTCTTCCTTTGCAAACTGCTCCAGGTCATTCAGATTTGAAGGATGGCTTCTGCTGTACGCTGTGTCTGCAGATCAGCTTGAATTTGTTTGGAAGGTAATTGGGTTCTTTATCCACCATTCAAACAATCCTTTGTTGTAATTTTTCATAAATTTTGCTCTTCCGTCCACGTCCAGGGAGGTTAGCTACAGTGGACACAGGAACATTAAGATCTCTGGTGATGATTTTTTTTTTTCTCAAATCCACAGACACCTCTTTACACTTTACACTTTCTTTTCTCCATGCTCAGTGTGACACACAACACAAAGGTTAAGTCCACTTTTCTCCATTTTAACTGGTTGCAATTGTGATTTCTATATTGCCCACAGAGGTGTCTAAATACAAATTACAGGAGCATCACATGCTTGAAAGCAATTATTTCTTACAATTTTGACAAGGTGCCAATAATTTTGTCCAGTCCATTTTTGAGTTGTGTGTGAATTTATGTAAAGTTTGACTTTTCTTCTCTGTTTTTTTGTGTTGTTCCAGTGCAACCAAAAACAATAAGTACGTGAATACCAAAACATTTGCAATTGGAACAATTTTCTGAGAGAAGGGTTGCATTTTCTGACAGAATTGCAAGGGTGCCGATTGTTTTGACCATGACTGTAAGCTACTGTGGAAAATTTCACACATTTTTCATGCAAATTTTATACCTTGAAAGTTTATCACAATATATAGATTTACTTCCTAACCAGAGTTTTGTCATCATCTTTTATTTCTTTACAGCTTCTTCCAGAGCTTGCAAACCCAGATGAGCTGCTATCATACCTGGATCCCCCAGACCTCCCCAGCAATAGCAACGACGACCTTCTGTCGCTCTTTGAGAACAACTGAGGCGATTCAGACACACAGAAACTTTTCTGACTGCCTACAGTTTCCCTGAGAACCCAGAGCAGTCACCTAGTACTTGATAAACACAAAGATGCACTCCCTTTCTCTTCTTCCTCTTGTACAGTTTGCATTCGCCAGCGCAGATTTACCGAGAGAGGTTAAAACTCGATTTCTCACTGCAGGTTGCTAACACTGTGGCGATACCTTTGAACTGTGCAGCTATACTCAGTTGATTTTTTTATGCCACACACAGGTTTATGTGTGCACATTAGAAACGTGTTGTAGCATTTTTTATTGGTCTTTTGTTTCCTTTGCGAAAGAAAAAAGGAATTCACTGTAAAAAACAGAAAAATAACTGAAAAAAACTGCGCTATCCGGCCAGTGTGCATTAAGTCCATATTGTTATTCCAATCTGAGAGGCCACAGCTTCCTTGTGTCACGGCTCCATTCCCTGACTGGTCTGGTTAGTTGCACTGTTTTGTCAACCACACATCATTTAAAAGCACAAGAGATTTTGGCAATGCAAAAAATAATTATGTCTTTAATATGGAAAAAAGATGAATTGGATCCATATATGTCTGTTCCTGACAAAATGTTTTTTAAATAATTTTTTGCTCTTCTGCCAACATTTTAAAAAGATTTTTGGAAATGATTGGCTTCCACTTTGTCTACAATTGTGATACATACATATTTTTGTCAAAAAGAGATATCCCAGCTTTTCAGTCCTCTGAGGGTTGGCAAATGAAATGGAGAAGATTATGGCCCCTCTGAAACAAACAAGTTTATATTGTAACCGATAATAGCATACCTGTATTTCCATATGTCGTGTGGTTATCGTTCTCCTGTGCAGAGGAGTGATCAGAATGGATATGAATGGCACGCAATGAGAGTTTGGGGTTCCTGGGATGATCCTGCTGCATTTATTGCTTCCTGCTACGACTGCTTCCATGCCGTCTAATCCGCATGAGCCCCTGGTGTCGCTCGTGTCAGCATTTTTGCAAAGTTGCATCTCTCTCCCTGTTAAATGATGTGCTGTTTAAGTAGTCTACAAAGTGCATGTGTGCCAAGCCCTTGTCTAGTGCTGTTCCAAGTGGTTAAAAAAAGATAGTGTGGATTTTATCAGTTGTTGTTTCCACAGCTCTTTTATTTGTAAGTTTGTATTTGATTTCTGTCAGATTTAGTATGATTTATTTAACACTAACATTGAAGGGATAATGCTGATATCAGCAGTACATTTATCATGTATTTGCTGGATATACTGTATTATATTTTGTTTTTTCTTGCTTTTTTGCTGCATAATTAAACTATCCATTAATCTTTTGGGAAACTGCTCAACATCACCAAAGTTCGAGGGATGAGAATGGAGTTGTTCGTGTTTGCTTGCTCCTGTGTAAGACTGCTAGTGTGTGCATGTGTGTGTGTGCATGTGTGGGACAGTATGCGTGTTTCTAATGGTTCTGATGGGAAGTTATATTGATTTCAAAGATAAATAGGAGGACAAGTACCAATTATCCATCACTACTGTTCAAGAAGTGTTTTTTAAAGCAGTATTGGTGCAGACCGTTTGCCACATTTGTTTTCACTTTCTTTTTTTTCTTTTTTTTTTGAGAAGAGTGCTGTTCAGTATGCAAATGTATTATTTTTTAAGAAATGCTATTGTACTGTAAATATAATTGTGAATATTTTTGTATCATCTTGATAATGTTTGTCATTTGATCATTAGTCATCCAACCTAACCATGTATGCTCCCAAACTCCCATCCGACCACTGACTTTGTTTGTAACCAGCATACAACAGCTGTCGTGCCTCCTCATTACGGGGACGGTACTCCAAAACGTCTCATAAGCTATTTCCAGCAGGTCATCGTGCTTTCTAGTCACTTTCCTCCCACTCATAGACAGGTGTCTCATTTTTCTTCCTGCATTGACTCAAGGTGATTGTGTAGCATCATTTAAATTTTCAGATCTCAAGATCAGTTTCAAGCAATATGTTCTTTCATGCTCACGTGTATTTGACTGAAAATCATCGATGTTTTCTATTCATAAAATTCTGTTAGCATTTTATCAGTGATACTGAACAGTAATGGTTTTAAGAAGATGTGGTGTCAGCTGGCTTTCAATGTAATTAGTGAGCTATGTGAATATCATAATTGTTGCCTATTGTCAATACACAGTGATATTTTAAAGATATATCGCAACCATATTTTAAAGAAATTCATGATATTGTTTATATTTTTATTATAGAAAATGTGGCTTTTTTAAAAGCATGAAACCATATACATTTTTATCTCTTTGTTTTTGGTAAATTATTTTGTACGGTTTTCTTATTAATCTCTGTAAGGCTAGAAATCCAATTTCTTTCAACTGTAGCATTGTGTTGATTTAACCAACCTGGTTTTATGTAATTGTTATTTTAAACACCATTTGAGTACCATTTGATTTGTTCCAGTTCAGCACACGTTTTGTATTTAAGTCACGATGAAACATCAACTCAAACATTTATCATTTTCAGGATACACTGCCACATTTTCGGTTCATACAATCTGAATTGAAAGTTTAGTTCAACCCGTTGAAGTTATTATTTCATATTTTGTTTTGAATTAAGTGAGCCAATTTGATGTATTAGGCAGAACCTCAAATCTGTAGTTGCACAATCACAATAAAGGGCCATTTTTCTGGGGGAAGTTGTTTTTAAAAAAAAAAAAAAAAGGAAAATAAAAATAAATAACAAAAATACAAAGAGTAAGGGCACGTTCATCATTCTGGCCTGGAAAAGATGTGGAGGGCAAGGCTAGGGCAAATGTCCCAAGGATGTCTGTATATATGTAAATGAATATAGAGACATGTGAACAGAGATGTATTCATTTTCCCTGGGAATGTGCATTGTTTCTGCAGAATAATAAAAAGCTTGCAACCCCTCTACTGGAAGTGGCTGAATATGGAAAATGAAACTCGTTAGTTAGTGTCTGTGGGTATCTCTCAGCATTTTGTTGCCCCTCTGTAATATACTTTCACCTCTTTTGTTACGGGAACTGGGACAGCTATGTTTTACATGTAATATTTAGCTTAAGTGTTCTAGTCTGTCACCTGCATACTCCGAGGTGCTAAAGCTAAAAAAGGAAGAAAAAAAAACAAGGTTACAAAGAAAATCGGTGGGGAGGGAGAAAGGCGGTGAAAGGGACAGGTCCAGAAGATTGTAACCAAATCCATGGTTTGTACATTTTTGATATCATGAACAGATGGAAAAATGACACAATCTACGGTGATTCATGCAATGTGACCATTGTCTCTATGTTTGTACATTGTATGTACAATCATTTCATATTCTAAACTGGTCAGAAAATACAGAAACTAATTGTGATTTTTAGTCTTGCAGAACTGTATGTAGTTAGATGATGTGACAACCTAATATTTATCTAATAAATATGTATTCAGATGATACCTGTATGTCACTGTGGTCTTGTCTTCTGTGTATTTGCATCATAGTCTCCTAATTAAGCCCTCCTAAATCCCACAGGCTATTTATCTAATCAAAACGATGAATCATTGGTATTAAATTGTAATTTCATTTTGATTACCAAAGCTTAAGGTCAGCTTGGTCTTATGCTGAAATGAGATCAAATAGAAACTAACATGACATGATAAGAGAGAAATGGTTTGTAAACATGCTCATAGAAATTATGTGGAGCAGGTTTTATGTAGAGAGAGAATGAGAAAATTACACAAAAAAAATAAAAAAAGAGGATAAGTGATTAAATAGATCAGTCGTGCGGCCGTAGGAAGCTTGAGAAATGGATAGAGAAGAGATTGGTAGAATGTTTTTTAAGAGTAAGACTAGCTGTGACACCAGCATCAGCATCAGCCGCTCACTTTTCAAGCTGCTCTTATTCTTTAAACACACTTACAGTACACGTTTGAACTGGGACCTGGTGGCTCAATGGGTACAGCATCATCATGGGCTACCTTGGTGCCGGTCCTGGGCCCGGGTAAAATGGGAGAGCTGTGGCAGGAAGGGCCAACAAGCTTGAATCTAAAAGGAGTTGTTTTAAATCTCAAATTCTATCACAACTGCTGGAACTCTCAAAATGTACATGTTTTTATGGTTGTTCATCTGAGCCTTCTCTCACCCAAGGCTTTAGGCATTGTTTCGGAGACTTAACAACAAGTTTCATTACAAACATTGTATGAATGTTTCACAACTACAGAGAGGCAGATAAACAGACGCTGTGTCTTAAATCGCTCCCTAGTTGCCACATAGTGAGCACCATAGTCACCTAAAACTTTTACACAACAGAATGAAAACTAGTAGTGCTCATGGTATTTAAACGAGCCCACAATTTCCTAAGCAACACAATGCAAACACAATGTAGAAATTACAGTCATGTGAAACCAATGGTGGCACTAAGACGTTACACAGTGTATAGGCTGCCTTTCTTGGTGTCAATGCACAAAAATACTACAACTATATTTTACAGATACCCACTTAGTGCTTCATTGGCTTCTGGGGGAGGTTGTTACAAAGTAAATAGACTCAGCACAAATAACTCAGCAGGACGATCGTTTTAACAAGGGTGTTTATAAAAGAGTTAGTTGACAACTTCTTACCTATGGATAATACAGCAATGTCATAAATAATTGGTTTAAACTAACTTTTGAGGATAGTCTGAAGAATTCCGAATAATGGTGTAAATAAATGAAAATAATTTAAATTAAATGTAAAAAAGAAAAAGAAAATCATAATATTGTCTAGAGATATAATTTAAAAAATATATAAAAAAATTTTTTGTTAAGCATGTAACCATACAAGTTGTTATCCGTTTTTGTTTTTTTATATTAAAGTGCAATGCTAGAAATTGCATTTCTACGAATCTTTCTAGTGAATCACATTTGATTTCATGTGATTTGTTCTGAAAATTTTATTATTTTGATATTTTTAGTCCTGAGTCGTATTTTTATTATATTGCCCCTTACTACACGAGTGTAAAAAAAAAGTGATAGTCTATGAACGTTCAGAAGCTCTGTAGTTTTCTATTAAGGTTGTTGTTTTGTCACGCATGACGCGCATTCTCGCGAGAATTGACGATGCCGGTGTGGACGAAATAAACTTCCGGATCTCCTCCACGTAAAAGCGTGACACTTGCTCGTTAGTGAACAGACCGAGCCGAAGCTGCTGCAGCTTTGAATATGTTTCTTTTATCAAACAGGATCAAGTTATGTTCTGTGGCGTTTACCGCCGCACGTTTGTGCAGCAACGGCCCGATAGCTGCTAACAACAACCCGACGGTTTATTTTGACATTGCTGCGGACAATGAGCCGCTCGGCAGAGTCACATTTGAGGTGAGCAGATATCAGTCTACGTGACCTTTATTTTAACATTGACTAATAGGTTTGTCTTTGACCGAACCAGGACACACACACACACACACACACATTCATGGGAGTTGTCGATTCGTAGTTTTAACGAAAACCTGTTGTCAATTAAACCTGAGTCATTTCTTTATTATTGTTTCTTTTACAGCTCAACGCCGAAGTTGTGCCAAAAACCGCAGGTAACTGTTTTTCAGTTTAAGTCTTTGGTTAGATCAGCTCAGTTAGATCTAAACGCTGGTTGCATCAGACCTCAGCAACACGTATCTGACATTAAGCGTTTTCTAGGCCTTCTACAGATAACTAGTATTTAAACTTCTCAACATAATTGGCATATGTTGAAAAACAGGCAGCACTCAGTGAGTTGGTTTTGTTTTGTTTTGTTTTTTTAACTGCTGATGCTCATTTACTGTTTTGTTTTATATAAACCAGCATTCGTATATAGTTTGTTGTCATGTGCAAATGTTTGGGCGCCCAAGTGCTTTGCGAACCGTTAAGCATTGAGATTGAAGTGCAGTTTTTGTGACGTCCTGAGGCACAGGAAGTGGGACTTCAAAAAGTCTCATAACAAACTCAAATACCAAGGGTTCGGGCCAGGAAGCGAAACAAAAACAGTCAATCAGCCAAAGCAGACTTTAAGATTAAAAAGAAACACGACATAAAGCCTTGGAAATGCCCCCAACAGTCCTATGATTTAGAATATTGAAAACCTGCTAAGATTGTTTATTTTGTTTTTCTTTATTTAAAAAAATGTCATTATTGTCAATGTTAATGTCAATCTCATTATTTGTGAAGCAATGTTTGACATTGTTATAAAAAATTACACAAATGTACAGTGCTGGCTGATTCAGTCTTCTTATTATGTTTGCCTGAAAGGAGACATAATAAAGCTGTTTTCATGGAAGCTGTGGAAGGACTTGCAACGTAGTATGAACACATTGTTTGCCCCCCGTAGGGGAGCTTATGTGCATTCCTTTGCAGGCAGCATGTTCAGGCCCTAACACCGAGCAATGCCTCCTCTTTCACCTGAAGTTCAATTAAAACTGAAACACAGAAGCCAGCAGAAGTCTAAATAAGTCACTCTTCACCGTGTTGTCCTTGTGAAGCGCGGCTGTTTTTCTCCCTTTGTACTATCATTAAACTGAGAGAGACACAGTGCAAAAAAAGAAAAATTGAGAAACTTTCTGTCACCATACAGTTAAAATCTGTCAGCCATGTGTCGGTAATGAGTCCAAATATGCGCTGTATTTAAACTTGTGCTAGATTAACCGAGAAATCTGGTTTCTAAACTCTTCTCCATGTGACAGATGAGAACACCTGTAACCATACATCACCATGCCTTGATATGAATATACACTCGCTGGCCGTTTCATTGGTTACACCTGTAGAATCGAATGCATTCTAATACAGCAGCTCTGCCATGACTAATTTTTAAAAGCTTATAATTACACAGTTTTTAAACAGTTTGAAAGGTGATAATTCTTCTGTGTTTGTTATTGAGGTCGTTGTGGGAGACGGCGTTGTAGAAGGGGTTTTACTGTACTGTCATACTGTAGATGTAAATATCTCGAATGTAGGACAAAATAAAGCTAAACAAACCGCTGAAAACTAGACTAAATTAAATCAAATGTGAAGTAGGCCTAAAGCCGACAGTTTGGTCACATTATGTGGCTTTAAAAAGAAACCACGAATAAACAAAAATAAGACAAAGGTAGATCAATGTCTTCATGGGTCATCAGAAAGAAAATCTGATGCAGAATCTTTCCTGCAGAAAACTTCAGGGCACTGTGCACCGGGGAACATGGCTTTGGCTACAAAGGATCCACTTTCCACAGAGTGATCCCTCAATTCATGTGTCAGGTAGGTGTCTTCCTTTTCTCTTTTGTGTCTTTCCTGGTGTCTCTCTCTACAGTGTAACTGCAGTCATGTGTGATTTCAGGGAGGTGATTTTACTAATCACAATGGAACTGGTGGGAAGTCTATCTATGGATGGAAGTTTCCTGATGAGAACTTCAAACTGAAGCACACTGGTCCTGGTAATTACTGCATATTTCACGTCGTCTGTGCACACTGACAATGAAAACTTGTTAATTAAAGGTTCCATGGCTTATTTAGGCACATGGTTGTATGTAAGCATCACTAGTAGGGATGTTTTGTTACATCTTATTCATGTATCGCACAGTTCATGAGATGGCGTCTTACTCGGTTTACCACCAGGTGGCAGCAGTATGCAAATAGTGTTTAAATAAGTGGTCAATAATTAGTTTAGGGCAGTTGTGGATGAAAACTGAGGTTCTAAATTGTCTAGATGACGGACTTTATATTGAAACTATTGGGTACTTGCATTTTATTTATGTCACTCTGTTTAGCTAAAATGAAAACACTGTCTTGTTGTTTTTATTTATATACTGAATTTGTTGCATGCTAGGTATCTTGTCTATGGCCAATGCAGGACCCAACACCAACGGATCCCAGTTCTTCATCTGTACTGCTAAGACAGACTGGTAAGTAGTGGCAAACACGACATTATAGGGATGGATTAAGTTACTGTATTTACTAAATTTAGTGTGTTCATTTGTTCCTTGGAAGGCTACAGACCCTGTGCAATGACAAAACTGAACATAAACAGACACATTAATACACATCAGAGGTCTTTTTATTTCATGATTTTTGACACCTCAATTTTGTTAAAATTCCCGAGCGCTTGCTGTGGGAGTGTACAGTCTTTGAACAACTAGCTCAAGACAAGTTTACATATATTGTATTGATGCATACTTGCTCAGTACACAGAGACATTGCTGAATATTTAATAAAAGCATGTAACCCAGCCTTTAAAACCTGCCACATCTGAAAACATTTGTTGTTATAGCTTTTTTTATTGTTATGATATTTGTAGTGTTGAGTTATTATAAAAATGTTTTTTCAGCATGTTTTTCTTTCCCCACTGTCCTGAAAATAAATGTCTTGGTGGAAGTGAATATTTGTCATGTTTCACTATATAAGCAGAAAAGTGAAGATGACTAAAAATAGCACAATCTTTGGAGAAGTAGTAGCATCACCCGACTGAAATTCATGCGTCAAACCCAGTTGGGTGCATCGTACATGGCCTCACTGTCTCACCATCTTCATTTAGGCTGGATGGCAAGCATGTTGTCTTTGGAAGTGTCAAAGAGGGAATGGATGTAGTCAAGAAAGTGGAGACTTACGGTTCACGGTCTGGGCGAACCTCCAAGAAGATTACTATCACAGACTGTGGGGAGCTCTAGTAGTCTCTCTGTGAGCAATGGACATGGATCTTGTCTAACCTCCTGCTGTTATTTCAATGTGAGTGTCGGAGTAAAAGCTGCTCCTCAAGCATGGTGCAGAGTGCTACAGTACCTCTCTTTGACTGTAGATTACGTTTGTGTCAGGTTTTGTTACAACTTAAGTTGTGTTCATGGAACAACAATAATGCACTTGACTGTGTCATGCTGTAAAATGTGAACTTGTATTATAGGGGGAAAAAGAGGTGGCTAAGTATTTGAAAGAGCGATTAATTCATTAACATAAATTTGAGTGATCTAAAATAAAAATGGTGGGTGTGGGGGGTTATTAGCAAAAATAAAAAACATTTTCTAAAAATGTGTCCTCATTTATCAGGGGAGGGTTTCTTTTAGGGGGTTTTGTATCCCAGTGTACTTAGAGGTTAGATGTGAAGACGAAGCCAAATCCATAAAGTAAAACTAACCAGATGTTAAAATATTAAATGTGAGGAAATAAAAATGTGCAACATCTGGATTAGCTCATGCTGAAGCTAGAGTGGGATGGTATCTGTAGCCCTGAGTGGACTTTTCCAGTCCCAAAATTCACACCATCAGGATGATTAGTTTAAAACTGCTTTTATTAGTTATGAAAGAACAGAAGCCAGGATCACACTGTGTTTAAACACTTTTTAATACAAAAGAAAACAGAGTTCAACATCTATTTCATTGGTTACTTGAAGGCACATTAAATGGTGTTTCTCAAATCTTAAGAAGTAAAATTCAGGGCATTTCTGGTGACACATTCATTTTCTATCCTGAATTCACTGAACTAAACCTTCCAAAGCAGCCTTTATTAACCTTCAATTTACTCCCTCTTTATCTTTGATACATTGAAATATAATACTTTTTCCTCACATTACATGAGACATTATGACCTACAACAGAAAAATGCACTTTGGTGAGTCCCTTCTAGCACTGGGTGCCAGAATATAACATGTAAATTCTGTTGTCAGAAATAAAATATTTCCATCATATTGCATTGGTTTAGAGTTTTGTAAAACTTCGGAATGAATTTTTTAAACAAATTGTAGGCACATTGCATATAAAGAATAAATGTTAGTTAGCTGATACAATACATTCCTTCACAAGGTGTAATAAACAAAACAGAAAAATTATGTACCCTCCAGTACTGATGATACAGATATTTGCAGATACACATTAATACTGAACATTGATCTTAGTTGACTCGTTGCATATTTTATACAGAACATATTTAAGTTATTTCTGGAATATACAAACATGTAAAGGAGAATCTTCATCTGGAAACTTTGCTAATGAACTTCATTCCAACATGAGTGAAGACGGACACAGAGCCAAAGTTTCTTTTTTCACAGTTGGTAAAATTCTTCAGTGTTCACATACAAACACACAAGAGGCTGCAAATCCATAACACTAATCTCCCCTAAGAAATACTGTAGAAACGCTCGAGTACAATGTGCTTCTTCCATTAAGAGTCACAGTGTGAGAGAGGGAAATGTCCTAATAATGAACTGATGCATTACATAAAAAACATTTATCATGTATTTTTGAGATATTAACATATAGTGAAACTTGGAAGCAAAGCAAGAAGAGTGTGTTAGTGCACAAGGCGGCAGGAGTAGCCAAGGACTTGGCATTTTTCACACAGGTCTTGCAGATGCTCTTTTGTCTGGTCAGCTGCATCTGACTTCTCCAAAGGGTGCTGGGGGGAAAAACAGTGTTAGAGACTGTTGGTGTAGGTGCCACTTTGGATTCTAAGGGGAATTTAGGAGTTTTAATGACCTTGAGAAGCCATTGGAAAATAAGTAAAATAAAGCCACTTGTGCTTTTTCACCACAATTATGGCATAATTTATTGTTCAAACACCGAGCACGTAGGTAAGAATTTACTGAAATGTAATAGAACATAATTCATAATGAAAACAATTAAGACTTTATCTGATTTTAGTTGGGTTCTTCTACTTTTGACTCTGCCACAAGCAGAATACTGTTATTTTGACTACACTTTCATTAACATGTGAAAATAAATCCATTGACACATGGTGGCACTATTTGAACCCAAATCTAACCACTGAGGGCAGCGCCCTGTTCTTCGTACATGGGTTCACACATTGGTCCGATAATGTTTTTGATTACACATGATCTCAGATCTGTTGGGTCTTTTAAAGTCGTGTTGGGCTCTTTGTTCCATAAACAGATCCACAGTCTCAAATCTATTCAGGAGATAGTTTGTTCTCAGGTTTAGTCAGTGTAAATATAATAACCTCTCTGATTTCAACGTGATGCAACCTGGCTCAGAGTTACTACTAACATCCTCTGTCACCTGCACTAGTCATTAATAGGCCTGTGTGTTTGTTTTAGTGAGTCGTGGGACAACAATTAAGGAAATAAAAGAAATGACTCATTTTTAATTAATTTACTACACACTTAATATGACTAAATTTGACCCTTTTTAACACACTTTTCAGCTTAATGCCAGCAGCTACACAGGGAAGTTAAATCTATGCTAAGGAATTCCACAGACAAAACCATTTTACCTGTAGCCGGGCCTGTTCTGCAGTTAAACTGGATTTGATTTCCACTGTTAATCTGTTTAGTTTGAGGCGAGGAGAAAACGCGAAGCAGCTCTTGGCCTCGAGGTTCAAACTTGAGGAAGTATAGTATAACAGGACGTAGTGGAGTGTAAATTAGTTAACTGCCATGTTGTGTGCAGTGCAGCAGCCTCCTATGAGAATACAACTATACATATGATGTTAGCTGTTACCTGTTTATGAGGGTAAACATTGATGTGGCACTTCATGCATTCTTGTCCCATGTTGGCCCAGGAGTTGCCGCTCATCCACTTCCTCTTGCATTTAGGACACTTGTATTCACCAAAACACCTCTTCTTACCCTGATACGGGGTCAGGCCTTCACCTTTGGGCCGAGCCTACACAGACATTTATAGCACAAAACAGGATTTACATTACTCATTGCATGTGCAACCCAATTTTGACTTTCAGTTATACAACATTTTGACTTTTGCATCTCCCCACCATTTACTGGGGGAGACTGCCTGACCTGTTTGCTTTCTCTGGGCTGCAGCCAATTCAAAGCTCTGCGTGATTAGAACGGGAAGTGATAGGCCTGTTGCTGGCCAAGAGAGTTGGGTTTATGATGTAGTTTTGTCTTTGGAATGAAATTATTTATGCTTTCTGTCACTACAAGTTAGAAAACAGATAATTTGCCTTTTGATGCATAAAGATACTGTAGACACTCAGACCTTTTGTACTGTAGAAGCAAATACAAAGTGTTAATGCCCTTGTGGTTTATTCAAAAGAAATGTATTAAGTAGAATTTATTTGTTAGGTAGTGGAGTGTAAGCTGGAGTGTAAGCTTTCTCATTAGAAATGAACACTCTCCCTCCAGCGGTGTTCTCAAGGGAGCATAAAGGAGGCCCCAGCCTATTGGGGGGGACCATTGGTGGATGCCTTCAGCTATAGGACAAATACCTCAGGCTCTCCGTCATCCCTCCAAGCTGGCCTCAATCCACCAATCAGCACGCAGAGATCTTAGCAGGGAGGAAATAAAACCCAGATGAACTCTGCACTTGTATAACATGACACAATCTTAAACCCATCACAAAGAAATCATCTCGACTGGTTTAAATTAAAAACACCTCAGCTGAAAAGTCGGCCAAGCTAAAATTAAGTCTAGATCTGCACCACCAATCTTGTTTTGATTTCACAGCAGGAACACATCAGGTTCAAAGCTTCTAACTCACCATTTATTCATTTCTAGGACTACATCTGTTTTAAAAAAACGAGTGTCTAACTGTGAAGGACACTGGAGCATTTTGAGCCACCCCAAGGCACTGTGGGAGGTCACTTTTGATGGCAGCCCTTTTCCTCAAGCATCTAAAGTGAGAGACCAGAGAGAGCATCATCTTCCTGAGGGAGGAAACAGCTTTCAGTCTGCAGAACAAGCAAAACAAAGTCTACCTAACGTCTGGAGCCCTTAGGGCAGCAAAGGGCGCGGCACACTCTGGACTTTCCACTGGTTCCATCGAAGACATGACACTGAAAACCAACAAATGAAAACCACACCTTTGACCCAACGATGAATAGACTTAAGGAAAGTTTGAGTGAGGGGAGAAAAATTTAAAATCCATGCGCCTGTATGTGTGACACAGTTTGTTTAAAACACATCCTTAACCATCCACATGATGTAAAAGAAAACATCTTTTCATCAGACCAGACCATCCATTGCTTTTTGGTCTAGAGCTGATGCTCATGGTGGACATGGGCCAGCATGGGACCCTGACTGGTCTGTGGCTACGCAGCCCCATACGCAACACTTTTTCATCAATTTGAACTACATTAGCTATTCTTCTTTATCAGACTTCATGGGCCAGTTGTCTCCCGTGTGCATCAGTGAGCCTTTGCCACCCATGACCCAGCTACAGGTTCACTGGTTTTCCTTCCTTCCCCTTTTTGAAGGTCCTGACTGCTGCAGACTGAGAACATTAGTCGCTCTAATTCTTACACTTGCTTATGTTTTCTGCTTTCAGCCTGGATTGAAACTGATTGCCACCAATTCATCCAATAGTCGCTGCGGAATTTCACTCTAAACCACAAATGTGAATCTCACAGTGGACTAGCATGAAGAGGAACAGCCAGGCAAATCATTAAAGTCATTAGGATTTGTCCATTTTTTTCATGAAAATCCACGGTAAAACAAAATGTTTGAGTATCTCCCAAAGCAAGTTCTTCTAATTTGATTGAAGATCTTCACACACGAGAAACTGGTTTTAAGAATCAATAGATCCTAAAATAATTTATGACATTCCTTATAAACATCCTGCCTAAAATCCATAACTTAACTTGTCTTAAATCAGCCCCAAAGTTCACATAGTTACCTAAAGCTACTTTTATGCTACAGTAGATAAGCTTGGCCCAGATCCCTCTGAGCTGGTGAGGGGGGCCCAGGAGACTGGCTGCCTCCCTATGCCATCATCTGGAAATCATCAGGATGAACAATGGACTACTCCAACACCCCCCCTCCCCCCTCCCACCTCACCACCTCCTCTCTCCATCCCTCATTCAGTCTCCCCCCACTTCCATGCCCCCATGGGACATGCATCCTGACACCATGTGGTCTTCTTACTCCGCACTAACAAACCCACAGCGCTCGCTCTTCCTCACTATGTTTAATTTCTATCAAACAGCTTTGGGAAGGATCCCAGCTGTTACCAAAGCAGAACGACACATTGCCCAGACTGAGATCCACTGCAGTGGGTCTCCTATGTTTAAAGACTCCTGTCTCGATGTGATATGTTCTATTATCTTTTAAAATCAACTGTCTCAAAATATAAAGACTGAATACACATCTGCAAAAACAAGGGACAAGGGAGGGTTAAAAAAAAAGTCTTCTTTTGCAATCTCTTTGAATTTTTCTCTTGAGGTCTGACGAGTGTGACAGTTACTTTATACCAACCTGGGAACAAGATTGACGTGACAGTTTTGTTCTTGCACAGTTGCTCCTGCTGTGCTATTTGTGCTGAACTCAACATTCCTGCCTTTAGCAGAGGTTTAAATCCCCATTCTCTGCTGGCTTCACCATAAGCCCAAACCACAGATCTGTGATTCAAGGAAACAAGATGTGAGGCGCTCCCTGGCCAATGAAAGCAAACTTATGTCCTGTTTTACACAATAGCGCTTCCTCTTTGCCAGAATGTATCAAGGCCAAATGCTCTACTTATAGAAATGTCCAGATATCAAATGATTCGTTCAACAGCATGAAAATGTAATCCTTCCCAGCAATCTTTCGAAAAACTGAAACACTAAGTAGATTAACATTCTCAATAGCAAATAATCACTTAGCGGACAATTCTATCCAAAATAGCAGACACTATACAGAAAACTTTGGGGTTCAGTGTCTTCCCCAGGGACACTTTGACACATAGCCGAGACGAACCAAGAATCGAACCACTGACCTTTTGGTTTGTGGATGACTGCTACATCCTCTCTGCAGAAAATTAATATGGTTGGATGCAAACAACTGGTGGCCATAGAGCAATTTTCCATCTTCCATCAGGCCCATTGTTCAGAGCCTTTAAAATAGCGGAGTAATTCCCACACACAAATTCACAGGCATTATACTCCTCAGCATCTATTTCATCAACAGTGCTGCTTTTGTAGGAGAAGGATCATCTACCAATACACACACAGTTTCATCTAAGTCTGACTGAGTCCTGGCTGTGGTCAAGTTGATGACATTTACAGTACAGCTGTAAACTAGGATTATGTTTCACAGTGAGTAAATGAGAGGAGCAGGTGGGCTGGCTGACAAACAAGATATATCCAAACAGTTTGAAACACAACTGAGTGAAATTCAGTGTGTGTGAGTAGTGATTGTTGGGAGGGTGGGTTGTTCTGTTGGGGGAATTCTCAGTATCCCAGGAGCCCTTTAATTAGCCAACACATAAATGGAAATGAAATGAAACTGTTTGTCAAGGGAGGGAAAAAATATTGGATTTATAAACTGGGCTGTCCTCAGGGAAATGTTTAAATGCAAAAATTATTGTTTATTGTAGTGGGCCATTTAGAAGATGAGATGACTTAAATATATTTGATGTAGAGGGTTAAATAATATTGACACAAATGAACACAACCAATTTACACTGAAGTACAGAAAAGCACAAGGCTATTTGACAAAACGTACAAATAAGGCACATTGAGACAAGACGCACAATGACTATCGTGCTGCAGGCAGAATGGCACACTTGTTACAAAATGAAGAAAATCTAGATGGTGTTGAAGGGAGCAGCTGGAAATGCTGGAAATAATTAATGAGCAAAGAGTCCCCAAATGTAGTTGAATTCCCCTGAATTTGGTCTTACATCCCTCCTGTTTATTTTAGTTTCTCAAATCCCAGACTTTTTTACAGCATTAACATTTGTGTAACTCTCTTGATTTAGATTTCATAATCTCAATTGTACTGATACGTTAGTGTGTTGCAGAC
The DNA here is from genome assembly GCF_033026475.1 of Channa argus. NCBI lineage: Eukaryota > Metazoa > Chordata > Actinopteri > Anabantiformes > Channidae > Channa > Channa argus. Next base: position 8,079,883 of record NC_090216.1, read on the forward strand.
CCAATGTTGTTTTTCCTCAATTCCCAAATTTGGGATAGTGCCACCAAATCCATAACTTGATATTTTGCCCCTGAAACAGAAATGTTGCTTTGGCCCCTAAAATCTGTAGAAACCATAAATCTAAATATATAGTATAGTGCCTTCAAATCCCATCGTTTTGTTTAGATATTAAGAATAATATACCAAGATATTTCAGTCAAGTGGTTCGACTGCATTAGGAGATGAAACAGTGGGATTTCTGTAAACACACACACACACACATGCAAACGCATACACACGCACACACATGCACACGCATACACACACACACACCCAATTTTCTTGTAACCAAATCTTAATAAAGGAAGTGATTTTCTATTGAAAATATGCTCCTGCACAAAATCTCAGCAGCATTATTTTCCTATTCATACTATAACCAGATGACAGCAACTGTTTATCACAGGGCGTTTGATCAAAAGCAAATCCACCCAACATTCCAGGGTTTACTCTATGTGGCTCATCCTCCTCTGCAGATGATCAGGCCAAAAACAACAGGCAGCAAAGTGAGGATGGATAGGAGGCTTATCAGCAGTTAAAATAAAAGGAACAAAGCAACAGGATAACCAGACAGTGTTGTCTGATTATACTGTGTTATACAAACTATGTGGCATCACCTGGATAGGAACCAGTCCAAAACCCATCCAAAAGGTTCTCTGGTGTAATTATGTGTATTTGAACAAAGTTTTGTAGCAGTGATTCAAAAGTAGAATTACATTGCTAAAAGTCTGAAACCTTTCATTTGAAATGTATTACTGCTCAAAAATGGTTCTTCCCTCGATAATGCATCCAACGATATGACTCTAATATATGTGTGATTATTATAAAAGTACAGTCAGCCGACTGTTAGCTTATCAGAAAGGCTGGAAGCATAATATTTTCCCTCCCTTATCAGTAATAAATCAATCTTTAGTAAATATTCATTCTTAAGGATTTGTATTCACTGATAAAGAAATCACTTTTACATTTGCTTTCTTACCAAGGTTAAGATGACAAGATTGATATCATTGCAATTTCTGTATTCTAATTTTAAACCTATTAACAGTATCAATTAATAATACAATCAAGAATTTGTATTTGCAAAATGCCTTTAAAGATCAAATACAAATGAAGTAATTCAATCTGTAAGCACCGCAGTTATCAAAAGTTCCTCTTTCCAAAGTAATTTGACTTCTTCCCACCATTCAAACATGATTACACTGCAACAGTAAAGACTTTCACACACTTCCTGTGCAACTCAATGTTTCCAACAACATCCTGTGGATACAGACATCTCTGAGCAGATGCTCTCTGAACCTTTAGTGGCTCATGTGCACATATAGACAGATAGAGCTATGGAGATGGCTGCAGCCAAGCAAAGCTGAGTGAGCAATACTTTCTGACTTCCTGACCTTTGGTTCCACAGCCCCGTTGGAGGAACAATGCTCCTTATTTAGCCCCGGTCCTTCCCTCTATGTTCCCATTTACTGCCTGCACACTGTCACTTAGCTCTTCACTTGACAGTTGAAGCTTCGTAATTGGCTGAACTTACAAGTAGGTTAATTAAATGAAGATATTAACAAGTTAAAATTAGAGTATTTTTTCTGCAACTCATTAAACAATAACACCAAAAGGGTATCAGAAGTATTTACAGTATTTCTGTTGTCCAGAGCTACAAATGCTTCAGATTCCAGCTAACAAGAACAAAAAGCAGTTTGTTCATTAGTTATGGCTTCAGAAAAACATGCAGCTCAGCTTCAATTGAGGAGGCCTTTTGTCAGGATGACAGCTCTGTAATCGTCGCTTTAGATCTGAAATATTAGCAACATGTGATAAAATCTGACATCATCTCTCTGAAGATGATTGAGAGCGACGGACAGCCAGCAGAAATGATTTCCAGATTGTTCACATTTTAAGAGGCGTGGCCAAAAAAAAATGATCGTAAATATCTCAGATCCATCCATAGATGTCTTAACCCCCAGATGAAGCAAGAAGCCCAACTCCCCGCTATGCTGTTAACAGAATGTTCACCACTGACATACTAAACCCAGCATGGATACTATATATTATATGTTAGTAGGACTACAACTTTTCCTTTTTCATCATCATCAGCTTTCACTAAAGGACCATGTTTTTCTTCATCAAAGAGACAGTTACAGTTGACATGGCCCATATTTAACGCAGAGACAGATTGTTACTGGTTGTGCTTCTTCTCTCATCCGACATTGAATACTGTTCACTGCAACCCCAGTACAGCTATAGAAGCCCAGAAATGCTCCAGGTGCAGGCTGTGCAAAGATGCCCCTGAGAGAATCCAGCACATAACAGCGTGGTGCAAAATGCTAGCAGGGCAGGCAGGGAATACATGGAACGCCAGAACCAAGTGGCTGACATAGTGTACCGAAACATCTGTGCCGATCACAGGCTGCAAGTCCCAAAGTCAAAATGGGTCACACCTCCAAAGGTGGTGGAGAATGACAGAGCTAAGATCCTGTGGGACTTCCAGATACACACTGACAAACCGCTAATGGCCAACCAACTTGACATTGTTGTTGTTGTGGACAAACAGAAGAACAAAGCTGTAGTGTTGGACGTACCAATCCCAAGCGATAGCAACATCAGGAAGAAGGAACACGAGAAGCTCGAGAAATACCAAGAGCTAAAAGAGGAGTTAGAAAAGATGTGGCCCAAGCGGTACCAGTGGTAATGGGAATACTGGGGGCTGTGACCCCCAGACTGGGAGATTGGCTCCAGCAGATACCAGGAACAACATCTGAGATCTCAGTCCAGAACTGTGCAGTCGTAGGAACAGCTAAGATACTACGCAGGACCCTCAAGCTCCCAGGCCTCTGGTAGAGGAGCCATTGCCATTGTCATTGTCATTTGCAGTCATTGCCAGGTGTGCACAGATTTGAAAAAGCTACCAGCTATAAGCTCACTGCAAATTAGTTTCTCTGGATTTCCCACATTCCTCCACTACTTTCGTTCCCTCCTTAGCTGCATCAGTCTCCTCTTTGCTGACATAGAGGTGATGGAATTTTTTTTTTTTTTGAGACAACAAAAGAGTGATTTAAATCCACCTAGCAGCACCTACAAAGCTCAGAAATAAAAATAAAATCTTGTTAATTTACATGAAAGTGGGCGGGTGTTGAACTAGTTGTTTCACCCTGTATTCCGACTAATTACCGTACATATGTGAGTGTTAGCAATCTCCTCTAACTCCCAGCTAGAAAGAAAACATCTCTAAAAATGCCGACTATGGCTTTAAGATCCACAGCTGGTGTTCAGAAATGTAACAGCCCCTCCCCTTGTTTAACACACTAAAATACTATGAACAACTTCCCTTTTCTTAATCTAGTCTCTTGTGCTATAAAACTATTAAGAGTGTTTAAGCTTTGTGCTTAAAGTGCCCATCAACTATTAGAACTTTTCCTTTTGCTGCCCTGTGACTTGTACACATGCTGTCCATCAGTCATTTCATTATTTCTATTACACCTAACAAATGTCATGCATTTTCCTCTGAACATGATTAATGGGGAACCGCAGCTGCACATAAAGCACTGCTGATAGTTCTTTCGTGTTTGGAGTAGAGGTCAGGCCTGGTTCCACAGAGAAACCTATCATCTTTCATTAAGCCAGTTCTGAGATCCAATCTGGCATCTGCTGCTCATTACCAAACTGCGGTGGCACATCCAACATCTAAATATGTGCTGGGAACTCATACAAACATGATATTCAAACTTGGAATTTATACTTTTAATACCACATTATTGAAAAAGGGTGAATGTATGCTTGAAACTGTGATGAAGCATGGAGAGCTGACCTGGTCTTTAGAGCAGGTCAAATATCATTGTATTCACTTTATGAATTTCTCTATCTCAGACAGGATTTAATATGAGCTTCAAATCAAATGCATTAATGCATTGGATAGACGGCTGAAATGGCCCACACATAGAACAGCTGTTTCCTGCACCTTTCCTGCATCTGATACATAGCATCAATCACTCGCTCACCTGAGGGCAGTCTTTGATGTAGTGTCCCTTGTTGAAGCAAAGGTGGCACAGGTAGTTGGGCGGGGGCCTCTTGCTGGGTTTGCGTGTCTCCAAGGACAGTGAGAGGCCTGAGAAATGGTCTGCCAGGGAGCTTAGGCCATCCACGATATTACTGAGGGACACGTGGGGCGGGGGGGAGCTCTTGTAGAAATTATTGTTCAAGGCCTGTTGAAGAAAAATACACCAAGATGATAAATCACCATGCAGATTTAAAGGTTGAAATATGCCTTCACACACCAAACTTCAGTAATTATTTTAATTAATTCAGTGCAACTTAATGACTCCCAATGTCTTCTGTAATGTAAAATGTCCAAAACTAGTAACAAACTGTTTGCCCGTCAAAGCTCAAAGCTTTGTTTTTGTCCAAATAACCCCACAAACATAAAACCACATTTTTACAATATTCTGGGTAGGTAAACTTTTTATTCGTCTAATAATCGTCAATTCACCACTTCAGAGCTGAACATTGCTGCGACTCTACCATGACCCGGGCGTTTTAGCTGGCATGTCAATCCATCACCCTGATTGATTCTCCTGCTTGTCTCTTTGACAGTAGCAGACATTGTTTCCTTACTGCAGATGTGCTGTCTTTAAGGCATTTCCTCTGTAAGGCCAATAGTGTCCCATTTCCACATCCAAACAAAATGCCTTTGTCATCCATTCTTCCAACGTGTACTATTGGCAAGGCACAATTAGCATCATTGTGTCTCTGGAGGAGACGGGTGCTATAAGGCACCGCGGAGCAAACATGAACAGGCTGCGGACACTGGCTGTTTCCTCTAAAGACATCACAGAACGAGGACTGTGATCACATGCAATCGACGTTGGACTAATGTTCTGCATTAAGCCACTGCACATCTGTGGCATGTTTGCAGCTGCATGTCTTTTGAATTGTTGCATTAAAGAAGCATGACTCTGTTTGAACCAAACTCACTTCTGTAATGTTTCTATATTTCCTGGATGGGTCAGCATTAACTTACGCAACAGCAAGCCCCACTGAGTAAACACTCCAATGCTGTGGCCACAGTGAGCTCTGACATTTTCTTAACCTGCCATTCCTCCACCAGCTGTCCACTGACACCAGAACAGTCCGAACACACTCAGACACTATACCAGTGTGCAAAACACATATTCATATACTGTACTACTCACCACCTCACAGCAGCTCAAAGAAGACATGCAGGTGATGTTTAGTGTATTTGAAATTTAAAAAGTCAAAAATGCAAATACAATATTCAGATTTGCAGGAAAAAAAGTGAATCTGCGGATTCAAGTTTTAACAAAGCATGCATGTTGTATTCTGCCACGCAAAGTGTTAACTTTTTATGAATTCTACCTCACTCCTCAGATGGAAGAAGTTGTTGAGATAGTTGGAGCTCAGATCTGCGCTGCGTTTGAAGCTGTCCTGAGAGTCCGACTCTGCTTTGGACCCGTCAATACCGCCGCTCTGGCTGTCCTGCAAAGACATGTAGACCCAGTTGAGCAGCTGCGCAGGTTGGCACACAGGGGTAGCAGTTTCTATAGCGGACATCATATTGTTTAAAGAGGACCGCGCCTCTTGGATCGTCAGAACCCCTAAAGTTTCTGGATCACCGCACTTCTTGCAGTCATTCCCCCCTGCGATTCCTGTGCTCACCCGGGGAGCCCTGAAGGACTCCAGCAACGGGAAACCAGTCAATGGGGGGTGCGCACAGTGGAAGTCTGAAGCTCAAAATCCTGAATGGAGTGGGAAGGTTGACGCTGCGCTCCGACAATGGCCTCGGCCCAGCGAATAGGAAGTCCTGCAGGAATTTGCATGTTTCAGCTGACTTTTTCTTTACATGTTTACTGCTGGGAGGACACATCTGAGAGAAACCTGTCATGGAAGCTTTTTGTTGTTACTTCACTTACTGACATTCGGCTTTTGCTGAATCTGTTTTTAAAAAGATGCAATATTTCAGTGTCCTTATTGATTAATGGTATACTAAATTATGAAAAACACTTCTTGCTCCGCCTTTCACAAATCACTTTTAACGCATCTTTAACATCAACCTTCAATTATAATAGAATTGGCGTTTTTAGATAGTTGTACGTAAACGCACCACTTACTGGTGATTTTCTTGAGAAAGTTTTGAGTTTAGGCATTATTTCCACATTATACACAGCAATAAAACAACAAATATTAAAATTGGAAATATGAAACCACAAACATCACGGGGCCAAAAAACACCAATGGGATACCTTCACTGACTATCGGGTTTTATGCAAAAAATTATTTGAATACATGATTATTAGATTGTAGCGTACTGATGTTGTGCACATACCTGACCATAAGTCACCTGCTGCCATCTAGTGTTTTAGTTTGGCACTGCTGCATAAAAGCATTGACTGTAGTAAAAGTATGAATACAGCAGTGAATAAATAGAAGTCCTAGATTTAAAATGTAACTTAAATACAAAAGAATTAGCTTAAAACTTACTTTTTAAATTGTTTGAAAAGTAAAATAGCTCAGTTCTCATTAACAGATATATTAATGAATTACAAATATTAATGTATGCAGAGTTGATCAGGTTAAAGAGCTTCTATGATGTTTAATTATATCTTATATTTATTACGATGCTGGGCAGTGAATTTTACACCAGGGATGAATAAAGTCTATTGGTTATTTTGTGTTTTGTATTACTGTGAATAGTAACTGCCTAACTAAAGTTCTCAAATACAGCAAATGTAGTAAATGTATATTTCCTTCTGAAATGTAGTGAAGTCAATGTTTGAAGTAGAAGTAAATGAAAATACCTCAAAATTGTATTTAAGTAAATCTACTTAGTTACTTTACACAACTGCTTTTCATTGCTTTTTATTGTCTCTGCTCTTCTTACTGGTCTGAAGAGGATATTCAACTTTACAAGACAAATTCATATTAGGCTGAGCTGTCACTGTTAAAAACTTAATAAATTATAAAATTTAACTTTGACTACTTATTATCTAGAATATTATATGTAATGTCATTGAGCCTAATGTGCTTTTCCTAATGCTTGACTTGCATTTGCGATAAGGGGAAAGTTTTCTGCATTTACCTAAAAGGAATTACCCCAAAAATCTGTTGTTCATACAATGTTGTAACAACATGACTCGTTTTAATACGAGTATGGGTTTGTCAGTAAAATGGGGGAAATCTTGCATCCAGAACGTGATGTTTGTAATAGACTAATCATAATTTGTATTTATTGACACATGAGTATTTGCAGTGTTAAGACTTTAACTGGATCAAAAAATAAAAATAAGTAAGTGGGCCATTGTGCACAGTGAGTAAATGATCTTTAATTTCATTCTAAGCTGTGGTTGTATTGGTTTTACTCAAGTTAAAAAAACATCAGATCTTCTTGCACCACAGTACAATATTTGGCATTTCATTTACATTTTCATCGTTCAAATTACAATTACATGTTCACTGGGTCGTTCTGTGCTCTCTCCGGCCGAGGAGATTAATGTAATTGCCCCCGGACACCATTCGAGCGGGCCCCATGACACAAACGCCACAGGACAGCAGGCTGAGTCAACATCAGGCTTTTTCTCTGCTCTGACAGCGGACTAGTAACCGAGCAAAGGTTATTGCTGCAGCACGGAAACAATCCGAGGACACCGCCCTCTGTCTCAGGCAGCTCTCCGTGTTGCTGCTCTCTCGTCTCTTCCCGGATCCGAAGTCTTTGAAGTAAGTTGCTTCAATATTTTCGTCAGGATTCCGAATGTTGTTCTTAACGTGTGTGTGAAATGTCGGTCATACCCTGCGTTTCCTGCTCCTACCTAGTTAGTAATTTTACTAAGTAACATTAGTTCAGGAAATCAGCCTCGCCTAATTCAATAGTCACCGCTGGACTCGATCGCAACAAACACAGGATTTCCTGAATTGTTATGCATCTGGCTAACGCGGTAGTTGTATATTTTAGCCTAGTTTCCTTCTAAATGTGATGCTACGTGCTAAAGTTAGTTGAGATAGCTACACTTTTTAGAGTTATGCAACGTTAAGGGACCGCGGGGCTTCTACTAATTCCTGGAAATCAATGTCGGAGTGAAATGCAACATTAGGTTTCAATGTACGGGAGGCTTTGAACGGAAGCTTCCTTGCTACTGTGAATATATAACAATCCAGTGCTTAGTGAATCTGAGTTTATTTGCTAGGTGGCGACTTGGAAAATCACAGGCCCGTGATGCTCAACCGCAGTATGAATTCTGGTGCTTTCAAGTGCTCCTCGAAAAATTACGCTTTAAGGTGTCAGGAAAGATAACTTATGTGTTGATTAATCATTTGCTTTAGAAATTAGGAACTGTGTGACAGAAGTAAATAAAATTCCCTCTGGCATATAAATTGTGATTTTGAAGAATGCAAATGCAGCGAAAAAATTAGTTTTTTTTCTCATTTCTAGAATGAACAATTTATCAGATGAACAAATCGTTAAAACGTCATTTGTCCCCTAACATGCAGGGTAAAATTGTTTTGTTTTTTTCCAATAACACTGCCTCACCACTGGTTTCACAGTTACAGAGGAGAGAGATGGAAAACTGGGAGCATCAATTATCAGACGCCCTTCAAAAAAAACTAATTAGATGGAAATGCAATAGCTCTAAATTTGTTTGGCTGTAAGTTGTGTTTTTGAGTCAAACCATGAATCGTTACTGAGACCTGGATGCATTTTCATCGGTTTCCCTTCCTGCAGAGTTTCCAGGTCCCATCGTGGATCCTTTGGTTTCACCTAGTAACCTACCTGCTATGTTGTGTCCATATAAACAAAGTACATTTACAGTCTGTCACAGTTGACATACCTGCAGCTTTAATGAGTATTTTGTGAGTATTTTTAGTTATAAATAACACTGAAGCACCTTGAAAGTTGTTAATTGCAACAACAAATCTTTGGGTGAGCAGTATCCCAACAACAGGCGTTTTATGAAATGGAATTTTCTGGTTGCCTCGTGCAATTGTTCCAAGCTTGTTCTACAACTATGCCTACACACTGCTAATAACCTGGATCAAGTGTGTTGAGTCACATTTAGAAACCAGAACATACCATCTTGGATTAGAGTGGAGTGGGGAAAAACAAAGCAAATTGGTATCTTCCAAATTCTGATTGCCTGAACACTCCTGCTCTAGATAATCAACAGTGAGTAGGGGCATTAGTTAAGTAGTGATAGGTGGAAAACAAGCAAGGCAGGGGGGGTTTGTTGAGGACCAGATTTAATGTGTGTGTGTGTGTGTGTGTGGTTTAATGTGTATAGAGAACATCCAGAGAACAATACTAGTTTGTGTTATGCAGTATTTATTTTGATGATATTTCCCATGTCACTCATTCCCTGCTATCATGGTAAAGCCCCTGCTGTGTAAAAGGTGTGCCACACCCAGTTCTGGAAAAACTTGAAAAACTTGAACCACTCTGTACATAGAAGTCTACATCCTATATAGTTGAGTCTAAGGGTGGAGCAGTTTATAAGGAAGACACACCAAATGTGTGAAAGGTAAAGTATGATGATTATCATTTTGTGAAAGTGGTTTGTTGACAAATATGCAGAAGTACTGGAGTTTTTACAACTTTAAAACCATTAACAACATGGACTCTATTAGACATATATATTTTAGATTTACTCTATATAATATGAGAGCATGACCAGCCGAAAATGAGTTCGACTTCATCAGCAACATTAAGTAATAATACTTTTTTTCACATCCTTCCATTTGATTTTTGAAAAATTAAACATTTCACTATAAAAGTTCACAAACTTCCAGGTTTATTGCTTGTTTTTGAGTTTTACTGGCCATGTCTGACTCATACTTAGAGGCTAATCCAAAGGGGCCAAGGAAAGGCAGCTGCCCCATCTGTTGCAGATTTTGCGCCCCGCCACCCACCCACACACACACACACACTTTAAAGATGTCTAAGGGTATAAACAAGTTAGTTTGAATTAAACTAGATTAGTTAAACTAAAGTACACTTAGGAACTGTGCTAATTTAGCCAGATACCCTGACTGAGTATTCATGTTTGACTTTTGTGACTGCTAATAAAGCAGCTTTCCTGTGGTTGGCTACAGAACTGAGATCTGTGACTGTTTTCTGTGCATTAATGCCACAAAGACACTTGATATCAATTTAGTTTCACACAATGTTGTTTATTGTTCTCACCTAAATTCTAAAAAAAGTATACTAAATCACACTTAAGTTAACTTAGTATACGTCCAGTCACTTATGATAAATATATTTGAAATGTGCTTTTGGTTTTGTTTTGGCATAGGAAACACTGACAGTGTTAATGATATGATTGGGCAAATAAAAAGCTACTAAAATACACTTGGGTGCACTTGTACTAGTCTATACACTATGAGTTCTACTAATGCATTTAAAGCCACATTTTTTTATACTATTGTCTACTATTTTTAAAGTGATTTGCATAAATTAGAAGTATATTTTAATTTGATTTTAATATAGCTATAAATACTGTATACTTGTGTGTAAAATATAGTTTAAAATATGTTTCCCAAGTGGAAAAATAAGTATAATAGTAACAAGTTCACTGAAATTTTTGTACTAAAAAAAAGTTAAACAAAAATATGTATATGTATAAATAAGTGTAGTTATTAAAAGTACATTACTCCCTATTTAGACCTCCTTAGTCCTTTTTCCTTACTTATAAGTGTAATAATAAGCACTTATACTCATTGTAATTTCAGGTATTCATATAAAGTACTAAACTAACAAAAAAATAAATATTTTATTTTAAATAAAAAATCAACTTAGATCTCATGTCCCATTATTATATAATTATGACCTTGCACTAAAGAAATGTACTTTACATTTTTAAAAATATATTTTCCAGACACTATTAGAGTAACAACGTTTAGGTGTGTTTACTAGTTTATTAGTAGTAAAAATCACCAAAATGTAAAAGCAGCATATTCGAGTGTGTGTTCAGGTTGCAGAGTATTGTAGATGCAATTACAGTTAAGTTGTGTTGGACTTTGTTAGAGCTGTGAATGGGTGTGGGTAAGAACTGCGGTAATCCATGTAGATACCATGACTGAGGTTTCCATGGCAATAGTGGTCTCTGGCCAGTGTTCACGTTTGACTTTATGTGATTGCTAATACAGCAACCTTCCTATGGCTGTGTGGTATATGTGCCACACTACAAAACTGAGATCTCTAACTCTTTTCTTCTTGACACGATCGCCAATATACATTATTTGTTAAAATATATAGAGACACAAATAAAGTATAATTATAATAAATGGATTTAAAGAGTGCTATTTTTAAATGCTTACACTGTAGTTAGTGTAAAGATGAAATAGAATTAATGCAAATAAAGGGGAAATCTGCTTAATCTACATTTTTGATTTGGCACAGGTTTTACACTAGGTTCCCTCCCTGACGTGACCCTCCACATTTCTCCTGTCTTGGGACCGGCACAGAGAGTGCATTGGCTTGTGCAGCCTCCTTGGATTGGTTAATGCAAATTAATTAATGCAAATAAAAATCTACTAAAATAAACTTGCATTTGACCTTACTTGATGTTACCACTAGGCAAATCAGACCACCCCAGTCTAATCCAAGATGGTATCGTCCAGCTTCTGATTGGTTGAACACACATGATCCTGGTTATTATAGCAGTGCTCAGGGATACTTGAAAAAAAACTAGGAACAATTGCATGAGAGAACCATAAATTTCCATTTCATAAAAAGCCTGTTGTTCGGATACTGCTCACCCTAAGATGTGTTGTTGGAGTTACACAACTGTCAAGGTGCTTCAGTTAAATTTATAACTAAGCACAATACTCATTAAAGCTGCAGGTATGTCAACTGTAACATACGTGATGTTGCCACATCTGGATCTGGAGAGAAATGCCGACCAGACAATTCAGACAAACGAAGAATAGCCTCTGTTGATAGAAACAATCAGATGGACAGAATAGGAATTCATGATCATTTACCCTATATATACACTTAACCTGCCTGTGGCATTGGCTCTCAAATGTACATCACAGTAACTATCCACAACTTTTTGTCACCGCCAGATTCAGAAAATGAGCTACCCAGGATACCCACCACAGGGAGGATACCCACCTCAACCAGGGGCATATCCACCTCAGGCTGGTGGCTACCCACCCGCAGCTGGGGGCTACCCACCCGCAGCGGGTGGCTACCCACCCGCAGCTGGGGGCTACCCGCCCGCAGCTGGGGGCTACCCTCCTGCTGCAGGAGGCTACCCCCCACAGGGAGGCGGATATCCACCCCAAGCTGGCGGTTACCCTCCTGCAGCGGGTGGCTACCCTCCAGGGGGCTACCCTGCACCGGGTGGTGGCTATCCTGCCCCAGGTGGAGGCTTCCCTCCTCAAGCAGGAGGATACCCACAGCCTGGAGCAGGAGGATATCCCTCAATGCCTCCAGGAGGTAATGCATGATTTGTAATGAAGTAGGGAATATTCAGATTCAATATATTTTCCAAAAACACCATAGCAAAAAAATAAAATAGAAACGCTTATTTTGTATTTTTGTGCATTTTAAATTCATTGCATTTTGAGTGGTATGTCAATATTTTCCTTCCAGGTGGAGGCTGGGGTGCAGCACCGGGTGGCTATGGAACGGTACATAGATCCTTATCTTTCGATTCACCTTTGCAGTGACATGTCACGAGTGACATATGGCCTGACTTAAGTTAAATCTCCTATTTGCTTAAATCACCTTATCTTTACTCCCACTTAAACTTTCCTTGTTCTAAGTTTGTCACTATGTACTCAGCACTTACAACTGGCATTTGTTTGCAGCCTGGAGCTCAGCAGGGATACCCAGGAGGCCCCACGCCAGGTCAACCCATGCCGAGTTTCCCTGCTGCCCCCCAAACCAACCCCTCAATGCCAGGATATGGAGGTGGTGCTCCAGCCAACCCTCAGGCACCTGCCATTTCTGTAAGATGCATATGTCTTCATTCTAGGACTTATCTGAATCTGTGTTTCCTATGTGAATGCATATAAAAACACCTTTCTGAATGTTTGTGGTACTTTGTCCTCTGATCTTTTTATTTCTCATGTTGTTTTTAAAGAAAGGATACAGGGGTTCTATTAAGGACTTTCCGGGGGCTGATCCTCTGAGGGATGTTGAAGTTCTTCGAAAGGCTATGAAGGGTTTTGGTCGGTAATCATTATGATGTTTTTTTTATTTAAGTAGGCTAAACTCATCAAATGTGTTCTGTAAAATTGACTTGCAGTTTATTTGCTCATCCACTTATTACAAATCATAAACTAAATATAACATTGCACAGGCACCGATGAAAATGCGATTATTGAACTGCTTGGAAATCGTTCCAATAAGCAGAGAGTTCCAATGGTAGCTGCCTACAAAACTACTTATGGAAAGGTATGGGTTTTTTTGGGGTTTGTTTCAATTATTGTTCTTTTATTTGCGATTTATAAATTCATTATTTTTCCTCAATATGACCCTTGACTCGTGTTTTTTGTTTTGTATTTTTCCCTGTTAGGATTTAAAGCATGATTTGAAGTCTGAGCTCACTGGCAATTTTGAGAGCCTGGTTCTTGCCATGTTGATGAGCCCTGCGCAATTTGATGCATTTGAACTCAGAGAGGCTATCAAGGTTGAAAGTTTGACTTGTTTTATCAAATGCTTTAATTGTGTTCTAACTGTATTGTGAGAGTCATCACTTCATAGGAAAATAAGGCAAAAGCCATTTAGACTTAGGTCAAAGACGATGAGGAGCGAATGTTTCTAGTATTTACTCTCAGAAGCCTGTGTGTCTTTGAACGTCCTACTAAGGATCTTCTACATTTTCTCAGGGTGCTGGAACAGATGAACCTTGTCTGATTGAGATTCTTTCTTCACGCTCCAATGCAGAGATTCATGAAATCAACAGAATCTACAAAGCTGGTATGCTCTAAAGTTCCTGTACTGTTCAGATCTTACAGTATATTCAGGTTATTGTCACAGGATTTGACCAAATGTAATAAAAGACAAAAATTATAAAGATTTTATATTTCTAAAAAGCCACACCTTCCTTCCAGAGTACAAGAAGAGCCTGGAGGATGCCATCAGCAGTGACACCTCTGGTCACTTCCGCAGGCTCCTGATCTCTCTCTGTCAGGTAGCTACTGCTCACCTTTTAGATAGTTGACATTGAACATTCTTAAAATCTACTCCACCCATGTCCTGTGTAATTCGTAACCTCAACATGTCTTAATCTCTAGGGAAATCGTGACGAGAGGGAGACTGTGGACATCTCCCTGGCCAAACAGGATGCTCAGGTACTGGTTTAAAGTGATTAAGTGTTTTTAAAAAAAGAATTTCCGTTTTCCTATTTTCAATGTTTGTGTGTGTGTGTGTGTGTGTGTGTGTGTGTGTGTGTGTGTGTGTGTGCACACAACAGAAATTGCATGCTGCTGGAGAAAATAAATTGGGAACAGATGAGTCTCAGTTTAATGCCATCCTGTGTGCTCGCAGCAAGCCTCACCTTCGGGCAGGTGTGTTATTTCAACATTGTTAAATAACAATTATTTTTCTTCCTCCATCGCATGACGTTTCTCCATTGGCTTTCTTCTTTGTTGTCCCACTGTGAGTAAAGTCGTACATTGACTTCTTGATTTTGGTTTTGTTTTTAGTCTTCCACGAGTACCAGCAGATGTGTGGAAAAGACCTTGAGAAGAGCATCTGCAGTGAAATGTCTGGACATTTGGAGGATGGCATGGTGGCTGTGGGTATGTTCTTTGGGGCTGTTTTCTAAATCTCAAGGGCTTTGGAAAACCGTGGCTTTCCAAAAAATATTGAAGCCTTAAGTGTGTATTCTGAAGGTTGTGTAATAAACAGACATACTCAAAACCACAGAGTTACTGCCATTTTAGTTTATCACGTTGCTGTAGCACCACCTTAAGGCTAAATGGCATCAAATTAAATCAAACAAGACTCTGGAAACTAAATATTGGAAAGCATGCAATATCATACAATAGATAGATAGATAAATATTATACAATTTATTATGCTAAATGCTGTGAACATTAGATACGTATTTGCGCCAGGGTTGTTATAGTACAGTGGAAAAAAACAGTACAAACTATAATTAAAATTAAAACTAAATTCATTACGAAGACAATAAGAACTGAAACTGAATTAAACCCCAAACAAAAACTAAATAGAAATGTCAAAGTTTAAGTTAAAGTGGAGTCATCCGTCCAGTTCCGGACAGTATGGAAAATGGAAAAAAATGTAACTGCTCTTTGTTTGGAAAGTACAGGTATTAAATAAGCTATTATTATTATTATTATAATGCAAAGCTATTATCTAGCAGGTAACCTATACACTTTTAAACACAGAAATCTAAAAAATGTTTTTAAAATCTAAAATAAAATCAAAACTAGATTTCTATGACAATACTAGGCTAAACCGAAACTAACAAATCCAGTCCCCAAAAAAACTGAAACTTAGCTACAAACATTGAAACCGTTAAAAACGCTGCAGTAGTAGTTTAGTAAAATTATTTTAACTGAAAACAAAACATCTTTGCCAGACAGTATCATAAAACAATTAACAAAACAAAAACAATTTATGTCACCTTTTGGACAAGTATTATCATGGATTAAATTTCAACGTAGTTCTACTTCCGTGTAAACTGTCTTATTTTTTCAGTTATAAACAACCTGCTTTTTGACAGCTTTTCTGTCTTCTCTTTTCTTAAAATTTAACAGTTGAGGAATTTTTCAGATTGTACAGATTCATACGAGACATGTCGATTCTTTCACAGTGACTAATGTCAATCTCTGTTTCCTAGTGAGATGCATCAAAAACACTCCAGCCTACTTCGCAGGAAGGCTCAATAGGGCCATGAAGGTACAACCGTTATCAGTGGTCGCCTTTTATTCTATCAGTGATGTTGTTGTGGAGCGACCGAGGAGCAGAATTAAATTGTCACATTGTGGTCTGTTGACAGGGTGCAGGCACCAAAGACAGAACCCTCATACGTATAATGGTGACCCGCTCTGAGGTAGATATGTTGGACATCAGACAGGAGTATCTGAAGGCCTACGGAAAATCACTGTACACCGATATCTCTGTAAGTCCAACCAGTCATGCTGTTATCACAGTCACAGTTCCAGTTGTGTTTTTCATTTTTCATGTGATTTATAATGGTCTGCATTTCCCAGGGTGATACCTCCGGGGATTACAAGAAGCTGCTGTTGAAGCTGTGTGGAGGTACCGACTAAAACGAAAAGAATACTGTCTCATATGGAAGATGCATAACACCTCACTGAAACAACTATATTTGTACTATAATGCTAAAGTACTTTATCAACTCTGATGCATATGGTATTTCAAAATTTAATTTGCATAGTCTTCTTCTATGACATGATTTTTTTTTGCTACTGTATGATTGCCAAATGGTAAATATATATTAATATGAATATTTTCAAAGATGCAGTAGATTGCTTTTTTATTGTTGCAAAAAAGTAGGTGCCTAACAATTGTATACCTAACTGAAAGAATGTAAAATGCCACACACTGCTAATAATCAGAATATTACATTTTAATAATCATATAATCATTAGAGGTAATCTTATTTGGAAGAATATTTTTCAGTTCTTTGTTTTTAGTTATAATACTTTTATGCATTACTTTATAAATATATAGTGGTGGCGTTACCCGGGAAAGTTAATGTCATCCACAAGAAATTCAGTGTATAACAAACAAAGTGTGTGTGACTAGTATTCAAGCTTCAGCAAATTAGATATAACCCAGTCTGATACAGACTGTTGATGTTAACTTCATGCTTGCTTAAATGGTCACAGTTAAATTTTAGGTCAGCTTCGAACGTAACAAATGCTGTGGGCATCTCCTCCATCTTTGTAGTGTCCGCATTAGCTGTAATCAGAGATGTACAGTCATGCCAAAGTTAGTACTCCCTTATTTTGAAATGCAAAAAAGAATAAAACAAAACATTTTTTATCAGCACAATATTAGATGCAAAATTCACTATTACAAAGGTTTCTTAGTCAGAAATTAAAGTTTTAATTGATTTATCAATTGCAAACTTTTGAACATTTTAAATGTTCATTATTTTACCAAACATTTTGCTTATAGACACTTCTTGACCATTTTTGTTATTTCTGATAACGATAGGATACTTGTACCAGCTGAATGAGCATAACTATTATGTTGATTGTATGTATGATTTAGGGTAAAGTTTACAGTTTCAGTGTAAGGGGATGCATACACCGATCAGGCGTAACATTATGACCACGTGGCTCTGCCATGAATTTTACTTTTACAAGATTATAAGTTCTCAGTTTTGGGGTTGAAACTGTCAGAAAGGTGATAATTCTGTGTGTTTATTACTGAGTTCAAAGTCGATAGTGAAGTCGTACTGGAGTGCAACAGTAGAAGAAATGGTTCTAATGTTTTGGCCAACCTATTTAAAATGAATGAGGGGGCCAAACATTAGAACCACCTCTTCTAATGTTGCACTCCAGTACGACTTCACTATCAACTTTGAACTAAATAATGTTCTACTAAACTAAATAAACACACAGTAGAATTATCACCTTTCTGACAGTTTCACCCCCAAAATTGAGAACTTATAATCTCGTAAAAGTAAAATTCATGGCAGAGCCACTGTTCTGGATTGCATTAAATTGCACAGGTGGTCATAATGTTATGCCTGATCGGTGTAAAGATGAATGCAGATTTAACCCTAAACCTAGAACAATACCAATGTACATTCAGCTAGGACAAATGTTCTTTCATCATCAGAAGTCACAAATATGGTCAAGGAGTGTATATGAAATAATGTTATGGTAAAATAATGAAAATTAAAAGTTAAATTAATTAAAAATAACTATTTTTTAATGAAGAAACACGTGTAATACGTAATTTGCATTAGATATTATGTTGATGGAAAAAATCTCTATTTAAGCTCTTTGATAATTTAAAATAAAGGCCTACTAACTTTTGCACATGACTGTACCTTTGCTTAATGGTCAAATTAACTTTCAATTTCTAATTAGCTTTGCAAAACTCTTTTGTTTCAATTCTGACTTGTAAACCTTTCCAATCATATATCACACTGTATCAAACGTTGCCTTTCACTATATCCTGAAAAGCCAGTGCCTCTGGACAAATCATTTTGTGTCTTTTGTTAGGGCTGCTGTGTTGATCACCCTTCACTGTGTGTTTTGTCTTGCAAACAATTTCACTTATTTGTGTATGTAATCCTTAGGTTGTTTGATTTGTAATATTTGGTTTACCTTTTCTTTCAGTATCCTTTACTGGTTTGCATGTTTTATTGCCAGTAGAGGGCTCTTGGTTCATATAAAGTGCCGTTTTCAATGTTTATGGGGTTTTTCTATTGAATTAGTTTGGCTGTATACTGAATATGTATTGCATTGCATTCTTGATATTGGTTTAAATATAATGAATTCCCTTTTATAGTCTTCACACATTGGGCCATTTTATAGTTTCAGTGTCTACCGAGCCACTTCTTTATTTCAATAAACAACATTTGGCATACCTGGGTCGCCTTTGTGGAAATGGATTCATGTTTTGCATGAAAAAGTGACGGTGGATTTTGTGCTCTCAGGCAGCGCACAATGACCAATTTGCATTTCAAAGCCAGTCTTATTTTCACCACCTTGGACTGTCTCCCCCCCCGCCCCCACCACCACCACCGCGCACACAATACTCTCAGCATCATGAGCTGCACATTTTGTTGAGAGGTCGAAGTAATGTGGCTTTCATGCACGTGTGGGCTTTGCCATATAATCTGAGAGTGAGAGAAAATGTTTTGAGGTTTTTTTTGCAGCTCAAGTGATATGGCACAGAGAGCTATCTCAAGGCTATAAATAGTGTCCATATTGGAAACACAGATGTCCTAAAAGTCTTTCTGTTTGCTCACTGGCCTCAAAGTGTGGCCTCAGAGGGATTGTGATGGGTAGGCAAATGTCTTCACTTCTACTACACCTTTCTCACTTCACTATTTCTCATACCCACTCAAAGTGAAAAGCTCCCACCAGCCAGAGGACAAAGGGGGATGAATATTTGAAGCCAGTATTTGTGTATTTTCTCTGAAGTGGAGACTGTTTGCCGTGATACCTCCTGAAATATATAGGTCAAAAGAAAATCAGAGGGGCCTCCCATTTGGCTCACTTTTACAGACAGACTACTTTCCCGATTTCTAGACAAAGTGCTTTAATTATTAACATGTGGATGTGATAGCAGGATGCTTCACCCTTTCTAGGACTTGATTACACTTATACACATTGGGTTACACAGCTTATTTGGAGATGTCAGACACGTGCATATGGGAGTCGTGTCAATCAATAAGATCTGTCCGCGTCATCTGAACTAGTGATGGGAGCTGTGAAGGTCAGCCCCTGATTATCCCTTAGCCCTCACAGTTACCATCACACCCCTGGGGCTCTTTTTCTTCTTTAAAAGGTCTATTATAAGGATTGCTATTTGAATTTTGACTCATGTCTCCTAAAACTTGTCATATCAGAGGATTGAAATCCTTGGGTATAAAAATATGATACTATAAAAAAGACTTCTAACATAAATAATAAAAATAAAAATACTTAAAGCATTTGTTTCACTACAGATTAAATGCAATAATCTTAATGAAAACCCCATTCAGTGTAACCTATAGTTATACCACATTTTGCCTTAATTCATATCATCATCATCGGCCCAATGCTAATACTCTGTTACAGATATTCAGTAAGAGTAAGTATTGACCAAATTGTTGATTTATAGTGGATTATCTCCACTCATCCAAGGAACAATCTGCAATGGAGTGACATTTGGTTGCCAGGGACATAATCCTGCTTTAAACTTTATGAATGCATATAAGCAAATTACAAAGCTGAGGATTTGATGAACAACATATAATGAGATCTATCTGTAGCAGCAGCAACACTATCCTGCCTGTAGAGCGGCAGCCTGCAAGGCCTGAGGCCCATCCTCTTATATTTGACCAAGTAGAGGAATTAAAACCCATCTAAACTATTCCTGTTGTTTGTTTGCGCAGCCTTACTATATGTCTAGCCAAAGATGCTTTGAAGAAATCAAAGTAATGTCCACTTATTGCTTTCACTGAGAACAGCAGCCTGAGGTTGAGCTTTTCAGGGCGTAGCAGTTTCCGTGTCACTCTAGTGTGATGTTTTTAAGAATTTGTATAATTCCTAGACATCCTACTTTTCTTGGTGAGAGCCAAACTGATTTTCCCAGCAGGATGAAACAGTTAGTTGATTTGTTACATAACTATTAAAATGTTTTAAAAGTCGTGAAAAACATAAGAAAATCTGAATGAGAGACACAATCCTCATAGAGGCAATATTCTGAGGCTACTAAAGTAAGTAGACTATCGCCAGTAATTATGCTTAACAAGCTCAATATAAAATCACGTATTCAACATCAGTCCAGTTCAGCTCAAATCTGAGGCTACATGTTTACTTTATATAATGTTATATATGAGTTCATGTTTTGCTTTTTAATCATTTGTTTCTAGAGGATCTCAGGCTCATGTGATGTCTGCCTCCTTTGAGATCTGATGGATTATGTGGAGCAGAAAAAAGCTCACAGACCGGGGAAGATATGTCAGGGGACAGTCCAGATGAGAAACAGGCAGTTTACTATCAGGAGGTGTGTTAGTAAGTGATGCAATATCACCTGAAAAACAAATAGGAAATAAAAGCCATTGGATTGGCCTTAAATTTAGTGCTTAAGATGTGCAATAAACGGGATTCACTGAACACATTGAGCTTTCGGATGCAAACCCAGATCAATATATGCATGATCTGTAATGCTGTAATATTTACGGCTTAACAGTAACAGCTTTATGCTCACACAGTAGAGGAATACCATTTTACTAGAGTACATTTTTATTTGAGTATTTGTACAGCTTTTCATGAAGTCATCTACTACTGGTCAATTTCACCGTTTGCAGTCATTATGAGTCTCATTTTAGTCTTAAAATCAGATAAAATGTAATTTTGATCACTTTTATCCGTTTGTGCTCATTTTATGTCGTTTTTGATCAACATGTAGCTTTTTTAACCATTTTTCATCTCTTTGTATTGATTTTGTGTATATTTTTGATTTATTGTTATTATTTTTCTAATTTGTTTCCTTGGGGTTGTTCTGTCTCTAAATTGCCCGTAGGTGTTAATGTGAACGTGGATGGTTGTCTGTCTCTTCAGAACCGTGAAAGAGACATAGACAGACAGACAGACCTGTACCCCGCTCGCGACCCTGAGCAGAATAAGCGGTTACAGATAATGGATGGATAGATGGATGGTTGTGTTTTGACTTTGTGCTCAGTTATTTAGCCACGCTGATAGACATAGTTAAGATCACAAAATGTAATTCATTGATTAAAAAAGGAAATTACTTGCGTCTTTATCCTGATGGACAATATTACGCCAGTTTCTTAATAAGGGCAGATTAGAGATGAGATTTTGAGGAAAGATTAATAATATCTCTTATTTCTATAAGATTTAGAATATGTATTTTCTGGATGCCTGGACCCTACAGTTAACGCCAAACCCATCACAAACTCTGCTACACACTGATTCAACGCCTTACACGCCGAATAACGTTCTAGAAGAACTTTCTAGAAGTTTTTTTTTTACACGATGTTGTACTAATTTACATTTTACGTTTGTCCCCATGGGAATTGAAAGCGGCGGGGAGCCAGGTGCGTCTAAAAGCGAGGCCCCGCCCACGTTTACCTTAAATGTCCATTGCTCTGAATAACGTGATTGGTTCAGAGCTGCCGCTGCTGGGACGGTGAGACATGGCGGAGTTTGTGCTCTTACGCGCGGAGGTTCTGAAGAGTTTTTACACTTTCCAACATGTCGAAACAACTTGATTTAAAGACGACAATGTGTTCGTAGCGTGCGCAGAGCGCAGCGTAAGAAGCAAGACACGTCTGTTTTTTTTCTTTCTTTTTTTCCAGGAAGGACGGAGCGGCGGTCGGGAAAATGTGTTGTCATCTTCGTGCAGTCAACAGCCCCGGCCAACAAATATGGCTACTTCTTGTGTATCCTTCAATTCGGGTTGAAAAACCGTCCCAGCTGGGCCGAGCGGGACACTTTCTGGGACAGTAGTCCAAAGTGAAGTTTACTACCAGACAGACTAAGAAGCTGGGTTTGTCCCGAAGCGGCTCGGGTTAAAGCAGGGGTGGGGTGGTGGGGAAGGAAACAGAAGGAGAAGAGATGGAGCCTAAACATAAGGAATTGCTGGAGAAATGTTACCACAACTTGGTGGAGTCCATAACAGATGCAGACCGAGTTGTGGATGTTTTGGCTCACTGCGGGTCCCTCAGCCAGTCTGAACACTACGAGCTGGGCCACGACTGCGCCTCCAACTCGGAAAAAGTGGACCTCCTCCTGAAGATACTGATCGCTAAGGACAGAGACTGCTTCGCAGAGTTTTGCGCGGCTCTGGAGAAGACGCACCCTCACCTGCTCTCTGTGCTGATGGATGGCATCGGACCAGTGGATCATACAACCGGTGAGAGGACAAACCTGTTGTTAGTTAAGGTGACTCGGTGCATGTTTGGAAGCATCTGCAGCTTTATCATAGCGATGCACAGTGTAGTTAGAGGTCCACTGTCCTTTATTTTGGCCATGATCCAACCTGTTCCCCTGCTCTGTGCATGACCTAACATTAGACGTGTTGACCATATGACAAAGTGATGAAGGGAATGACTTTTCCTTTGGGCAAATATAAAGAGAGAGGGCTGCATGTGACCTGGTGCCTATTTACACTAACACTACTGTGCTTATTTCCTTTGCCATGTCACCACAAGCACAGACTCCTGGCCTTTTGTGAGAGTATTTAATGGACCTAAAAAGACTCAAACAATCAATGTAGTGATAGGAAGGGCTGCCTGGAGGTGTGTGTGTGTGAGAGAAAGAGGGGGAAATCAATAACCCACTGATAAATGTGTGACGAACTAAATGTCTGTTAATGCACACAGGGCAATGACGTAGACACAACTGGCACATCAGGCTTAAACCAATAACTCTGGCATAATTGTATTCGTAAAGGTGATAATGTTGATTCATTCAGCTGTGTGATCATTTTAGAAGAGGTTGTACTGCATTACTACATTTAGTCCAGCTTCAGTGATATAAATAGGAAGCCCCCCCCCCCAAAAAAAGTCTTCAGTTCAATTTAAAAAGCATGAAAGACGATATCGTTGAACCAAGACAGTCTCAACAGAAACTGAACATTATTAACCTCACAAACGTACAGTTTTTTTTTTTGATTGCACTAAATTTAGTTTTTTACAAACTTTCATCTGAATGTACTAATACAGAATTACAAATGTCCGTTTTATTTTTGTCTCGGGGCGAAACAAACAGCATCTAACAATAAACTTTTTATTTTACAGAATAATCTTTAAATTCATTTCTGTGTCTGTAAAATGTAAGAAAATATTGATCACAAATCTCAGAGCCCAAGGGAAATTTCTTTAAATTGCTATTAACCAATTAGTCAGATTTATCTCTAATTGTTGGATCTATGAAGTGTTAGGAAATGCTAAAAACTTTTCCATTAGAAGTCCTCAAAGCCATGGGTGACTCTAACATTGTTTCCTATGTCTGGCCAACACTCCAAAACCAAACTATATTAAGCTTATTATTGCATAAAATGGAGAAATCTTGAGTATTTAGAAGGCGCAAATAGGAAATGTTTTGTATGGAAGCAATGTTACCTTAAATTTCTACTGATCAATTAAACAATTAGTCTATTAAGCTTTTGTTTTTCTTGTACTATAGTCAATATACGCAGAGATCTCATTTTAGAACAAAGAACTGACATCAGCATATGCTAATTTATGACAAAATTATTGGTCATTAAAATGGTCTTATCAATTTTTATGGGTTTTGGGTAATGAGTCTCTTATTCTTATTCCAGTAAGAATTTGCATTATGCATTCTTTGTATTTTAGAAAATACCTATAGAGACTCACAACATGTGCCTTTAAATTCTTATTCTCCTACAACATAAAGGTGGTCTGGAGATTTGATACCATATTGTAAGTAAGTAGTACACATGTACATTTATGTTTAACCTTTTAACATGACACAAATTCCATTCTGTGTCCTGTTATTTCAGCTTCATCCAGTCTGCTAGCTGAAGATGATTTTGTCTTTAAACATGAAAATACACATTTTGTAGATCATAGTGATAAATGACACATATCTGAGCCTTCTGTCTGCTTTGTTTTGGGATGTGTTAACTCTTGGATTTAGTGTAATAGGAGCTTAAATGTGTCCTCTGTGCTCATAAAAATACTCATCTTGCCTTTCACTGATGAACGCTATTCTTGTTTTACCCACTCAGCTAAATCTCAAAAGTATGGAAATAATTTAGCTGTTTTTATGATGGTAATAAATTTGTCATTAAATTCAGCGTAAGACATACTGGCCATAATTCGTATGCCAACATCCCTTTCAGCCCCGAATCCTTCCTTCAACTGTAATGTGTAGTATTTATATGTAATATGACGCAGTTGTAATGCATTCACACTCGGCACCTCTACTGCACCTAAGAAGGAGTATTTGCATTGCTCGTTACTTTGATCCCTCTCAGTAATCGTATCATACTTAGGGAGCTGAATGGCGAGATCTTAATTATGCATTTATTCTGTCCTCATTATTTATAGGAGAACCCAAGCTGCAGAGTGAGACTACTTTTCTAAGCTTCTTCATTTTTGCGCTGCATTTCACAATCATGCAGCCAGTTTAGAAGTGAATACTGATGGGCTTTCTGCTGCGGAAGAAGTTTGCATGTGACATGTTCTGGACTGATCTCAGTAGTTTGCAGCTCACTGTTGGTAGTCACACACACATGGCCTGAACTGTCTTTTGCTACTGGGCAGACAGGTTCCTCCGCTGCACTGCTAAAACAAGGGCCTTTCCCCAGGAAAACAGCAGCTTGTTACAGACTAGGTTTTTATTATAAGCAACCTGAGCTTGTTACTCCCCGGTCACCTAATATCCCAAAGGATGAGAGCTAGATCACCACTGAAATCAAAACATTAATAAGTGAGAGCTACATCAGTGAACCCCATATTGAGATTAATAATACTAAATGTAGCCTACAGAAGTGATCACAGATCTGCAGGAAATTGACTTTAATAAGATGGACATTGATATAAGACTTAAAATGTGTATCAAAGAGGGCTTCAATTTTTTCATAAACAAAGACACTCTGTAGTTTTATAGAGCAATAGCTCCAGGGCTTCATAGTAGACACCTTTTTGTTAACAGATTGTTCTCACCTTTTCTTAAAGAACAATAACGTGACTGCAGCACATCATAAGGGTGTGTATCGAGGGTGACGCTCTCACTTGGCTTTGCTACTACAAAATAAATATAGGTGTTGAGTAGCAGGAGAATTAAATACACTCACAATTTTTTTTAATTATATTTTTTGTATAGAGTATACACTTTTTATGTATTTATTTTTTCTTTCCCCAGTGGACCGTTACCATCGGCAAGTTAATGCCATTCTTTAGTTTTTTTTGTTTGTTTAGTTTTTTTTTTTCTGATTCATGGCTATTATATCTGTGTAAGCATATTCAATGTTTCAAGAGTAATTTCTAACAAGACTAAGACAAAACCAAATTCAAATTGAGGCTCATGGAACTAGTTAAAACATTAGAGAATCACCAAAATTCATAAAGACAGTGCAGTATTTTTGTATGCAATGATTGCTTAGACATTTTGCTATTAGTGCTGGTTGCAGTAGATTCATTCTTACAAGTTTGTTTTTTTTGGTGGATTTCCATGTGGAGTTTCACAATTTCTTTTGTGTATTAATTTTTTTTTTAAAGACCCACAGGTGTCAGTGATGCACCAGCAAAGGCAGGAAGAGGCCTGCCAGCAAGTAAACAGGCATGCAAACAGGGCTGCACTTGAAATGCAAAATGTTATGTGGAAGGAAATTGGGATCTGGCCAAATTTGAAAACAATAAATTAATCAAAGCTGCAAGTTTTCACAGACAGTATTTTTGTCACCATAGGCAAAGCACAGCTGTAAATCCTAAATTGAATGATGGCTGAAATGTGCACTGTACTGTAAATTGTGCATGCTGGCTCTGTAACACCTGCGGTTTTCCCACCAAGTAAAAAGGCCTATCTCATCACTACAGCAAGTGATTTATTTGAACACGGTACTTGGTACTTTTTTACAGTACTTGGCTTTGAAAGAAATCAACCTAAAGGTGATACAGGATTGCTGAGGGTCAGACGATGGTGAGGTCCAGGTCACATGACTTCCACTGCACAGAAAAGTGAGTGAGCTATGACACAGTGAACCTTGCCCATTGAGACACTCCGCTCAAACAGTCATGGGAAACTTAAGCTAGAGCAAGAACAAAGAGAGCTTGATCCATGGGATGCCACAGTTCTTGAGGCACATCAGTCTTTTTTTTTTTTTTTCCCTTTTCAGTGCTTCACTGGGAAAAAGAAGAGTGAGCTATGTTAGCTGGGCTCCTTCCAGTCTTAATCAAACTCATAGTCTCCTTTTAGCTAGTGGGACCCCAGCCAGTCAGGGATTGATTCAGAGTACTGGGACGTGGGTAAATAGAGTCGTTTGTCATGATCCTGTGCTGAGTCGAGGGTTGGACTTTCTCTAAAACTGGAAGTATCTGATTTACCTGAATTATATGATGCTTATCTTATGGCTAAGTCACATCTCGGTAAAAGTGCTCCGGCAGTTGTTTGGTCAAGGCTTGTGCAGTCAGATAAACGCAACAAAAGAATTAATCAGTAGCAATTTTGATCTTTTAAATCATGTGCAAATGACAACTGTTTGGTGCTGTCACTGTCTCATATATGAGGATTTTCAGTTATTTTTTAAGAATTTTTCGGTCTTTGGCTGTTGAGTGGACAAAATTAACTGACCACAGTAGAATGAAAAAAGTCACGCAGAGATGTGTATCACACTCGTTAGGATGCTAATGCAGTTCGATACCTTGGAAAACCTGTGTCCCCAATAATTTAAATAATAATATAAAAAACACTGACATTTTGATATTCACATCACAGCACGGATGAACTCGTTGTTTTCTACAACAATCTGGCCCCATTTTTACCTTGAGTATGTGGACTTTTGTTTTTGTCTGCCATTGCATTCTCATCACACAATGTAGATTTTTAATATAACATGATCTATTCATGATACTGACAGTGTTGTACTGAGGCCTCGTTTCTGTACAGTTAATTATGAATCACTTGTAGGCTATAAAAGAAGGGGCTTTCACTGGGGGTGGGGGGGTGATGTTGTCAGAGGAGATAAAAAGGAGAAGCTCTGTGGCTGCAGCCTCTTTGGGGCCTTGGCTAGTCAGTATTCAAGCTCCCTGGTCTACTGATAATTAGCCACACTCTTCTCTCACCCCACAGGCCCGTCATCCCAAGTCGGGGAAAGTCCCACCTTATTATGCCTCCAGCTGGCCTTTTTTTTTTTTCCCCGTAAAGGCCCCCGAATGTAACTCAAGCCACAAAGCCTTGATATTCCATGCAATGCTGGAGATAATCATCTGACTATAATGCAGACATGGTTGAGTACCCTTCAATCTGACTTTAATGTTTTTGTTCGTCACACAGGGTCCACTTGCAGTGTTTTGTCCACCATGCCTTCAGACTCAGAAAGCAGCAGCTCGCTCAGCAGCATAGGTGAGTGTGTTTAGTTATAGCAATTTCCCAAACATCATCATCATCATCATCATATTCTTAGGGTGAACACAGGTTTTATAAATAATAGTGGGTCTTTGGTTGCTGCCTGTTTATAGACTCTGAGCACATGCAAGTGATTACACAGATGTGAGAAGGATTTAGAAACCCTCCACACACACGCACACAGGCCTGTTTCATTTTAGTCATTCTAAGGGAGAAAGGATTTGACTGTTTTATGCCACTGAAAGGGAAACTTTCATTTAAATCAACAAGGGGGATGTTAGCATTTGCTAATTAACAGTGCTTGTCAATAAGTCAAACTACGAGGTAGAACATTAAGCTAATTCTATCTTCAAAAGTGCAAATAATAATTAAGAATGATCCTAGTAATATAGTGGTTAGTGTGCTGTAAATGAATGTAATCGTAGTGCAACTCATGACCTGAAGCCCCTACTGTAACTGGACTAACAACAAATCATTTGAGATTTTTGAATGACACGTGCCACAAGTGACATGCTGACTCACACAGGTACACCTACTCAAGCCTCATCCCCCTCACCTGCCCACATGGACAGCCACCAGGTTAACGAGAAAATGGAAACTGTTATGTTCCAGCTCAGACATGTGACTCGGGAGAGGGACGAGCTGCGTAAACGCCTGGCTCTTTCTTCACCCGGAACTACCTTCGATGACTGCCGGTACTGTTCTGATCTCATGCAACTAACTACCTGTTTTCTAAAGCAAACATTTAAAGAAAGGTTGAGTGATCCTGTGTGTACCTGCACTTGGTGAATTGAGGCATATTGGCTTGTTCAGATTTTAAATGCAACAAAAACTACAAGTGCGCTAAAGCCTTTCATGCGAGAAAATTGTTTTAAGATATGCTTGACTTTGTAAATCAAGGCATTTATAATGCATTTCGTCATTCCTGTCCTCATAAGAAAAACATTTGTATGATGTATAACTTATTATACTTTTAGCATCTTAAAACACAACTTTTGTTGCATCACTGTCTTTGGTTCCCTCTTTGTGTCACAGGCCAAACTCAAAAGCAAGTCATGACTATGAGCGTCTCAAGCTGCAGTGCATGAAGGCAATGGCAGAACTGCAATCCCTGCAGAACCAGCACAGCACCACCCTGAAGAGGTGTGAGGAGGCTGTGAAGAAAGCAGACTTCTACCAGTGAGTGGAAAGCGTACTACAGGGCCTTTGTAAATTTTTCAACAGTAGTGCATTTGTGCTGTATGCATTCACGGTCAGCCTGCAGGGTTTTAGATGGTATTCAGTTCCTCCCCTTGACATATTCACAGCAGATTGCATAGAACAGATTTTATTTTTGCGGGAGTAATAGGGATGAAGCTTTTATATCAGTCCAAATGCTGATGAGTTAAGCCAAAAAGAAATCCTTGCAAGCCTTCATCAGTTTGAGTTCTTTTTTTTTTTTTTGCTTGATGTAAAAGTTTTTTTTTCTTTTTAATTATCGCCTTAGCAGCAGAAATCTAGATGTCTTTCCACAAAGATGTAAACAGCAGAGACTGAATTTGAAGAGTTCATGCTAAAGCATGTTCTGTGATCATTATCTGAACCCTGTGTGCACGGCATCTGTGCCATGAGGATAATGCTGTGAACACAGCATTTGTTGTCCCCTGAAATAAGCTGTGAAGAGGAGGTTGGTCCATTTGTGTGATTTAATGATGCCATACTGTCTCCAAACTGTAGGGACCAACATCTGGCTCCAATGCAAACAGACAGATGAAGGATTATGTTTAAGCCTCATCTTCTGGGGTCTGTTTACACAGCAGAGAGAGTCTTAATTTATCTCTATCGAGTCTGCCTCTGCACTTATCCATTCTTATCCATTCCATAACACTGTTATCTGTGAATGGGAAGTCATGGTCAAGTCTTACCAGGGAGTTTTACTCTGTGGTGGATGAAGTACTCAAATTGTACTTACTGGGCATCTTCACCAATCTTCAACTTGCTCCCCATGGCTTTAGGTTAGGGTGTAAATTTACAGTAATGCTTTTAAACTTCTCTCTGACTTCCCCATTTTTAAATATTTCTTTTCTTCTGGATGAAAACTGCCTCCAGATGACATCACCCAGAACAGTTTTACATTATTAGAAGTTCAGATAATATCAGCTTGAGGAGCTGTGGAAAAACATGTTGACCACAATCTCAACCTCCATAGTGTGAGAAACGAGATGAAATAATCTGAACTGAAGATTCCTCCAAGTGATGTCATTACCAGGTTGAAAACTGGTGAAGTTACAAGTAAAAGTACAAATACACACAGTGTACAGTGTATTTATTTAATTGGCTTAATTATTAAATTAAGGTAGGTTTAAAAAAAAAAAGACTGACACAAAACAGCACGTGTTCCTCATCCTTAAGTCAATATCAATATGTAAATAGTTGTTACACTAATGAAGACCACAAGGGAATGTCAGTTCATCGGCAGAAACTGTCATTTCTGAATTGTAGTGAAATAATTAGTTGATCAGAAGAATTAACAAATATTTACATTGGAATACTATTGATGGACAAACAAGCTGATTAAGACATCACCTTACATTCTTTAAACAAGAATGTTCTACATTTTCTGTTAAACATTAGCATTATTTAGTAATGAAAATAATAATTTCAGCATTTTCTTCTCCTGTGGTTTACATTTGTTATGCTTGTCTACGAGTGCTTTATTGTGATTGGAAGTACTGTTGGCAATGCCCACGGTCTGATGTTACTTGTGGTTATCTCCTCAGTACGCTGCACAGCCGTCTGGCGTGTGAGCACGCCCAACTGAAAGGGGAACTTGAGGCAGTGAGACAAGATAACATACAGCTGGTCAGGGAGCACAACCACATGAAGCAGGCCTGTGAGGAGTTGAGGAGGCTGCATGATGATGACCAGAGAGAGGTGGCTGACATGAGGATGCTGCACCAGCAGGTACCTGCACACCTGGCGAACCCATCTACGTTTATACTTATACACCTACGCATCATAAGAATCCATGCACTCATTTGTGCACGGATTCTTATGATGCGTAGGTGTATAATAACTTTATAATCTGCAGTACATGGACACTTATGTCCATAGGAGGATATGTCCTCCATATCTACATCGATCAAAACATTCTTGAAAATTAGACAAATGACTTAACCTGAGTCCTTTTCTCTTTGTCTACGGGACATGTATTCAACCTGACTGCAGTCAGAAGGTTTGATCATTAAATGTTTGCAATACCTTACATAACCTAGGATACATGCTCCATTGTTTTCAGAACTTGTTTCATCACTAGGTAAATTACAGTTCAGCCTCAGTCAAATTAGCACTCAAATAAGCCTAGGGATGCTGATGCTAAGACAAGTTCCCATTGCCATGATACATAATACATTGTCAGAACTGACATGTCCTATGTCAGGTCTTTAGCTTATTGAAACTTATTAATCTGTATAGGATGCTACAGTAATTTATTAGCAAGAAGAAAAATGCATCAAAGTTGTTTTTTGTGTAGAATTTAAGTTAGAGATGGTCTTTTTAAGTGGTCAGGACCAACATTTACACTTTTATTGTCTGTCTTCTACTCTATTTTGTTTTTGGTCGTGTATATGTTTGATGCTGGTAGTTTGTGATGCAAAGTCTAATTGGTCAAGAAACATTTTAAGTTATTGACTCTACTTGATAATCAACACTAATGGACACAACTTCACAAAAGATGGAACAAACAAACCCAAAAATCCAAAATGTTGCAGCATAAAGGGTAAAAGTAAAAGCCCTTAGTGTCATAAACTTATAATCTATGATTTATTTATGCGTTGGAGACATAAAAACATCCTAGAAAATATATTAAGGTTAAAAACTTTCGTTACGACTCAGTGATATAAGCCGCAGAGAGGCTATATGTGAAAACAGAAATTCTACTGAAGCAACAACTTTTTTATGTTTGTCCATTAATGTAAAGCATTACACCATACATTATCTGGCTTTATGTCTGTCTTACCTGACAGTGGGTGACAGGCTTGGTCCCTGGGTTTGAAGCTGTGTGTTTTCCAGTGTGCAGCTTCTGGTCCTACCAACCTGCCTGATGATTTGTTGTTGCTTTTGTTGCTCTTTTATTATCTGTCTTCACTTTTCACTCACCCCAAATGGTCAAGGCAGATGGCCGCCCACCCTGAGCCTGGTTCTGCTGGAGGTTTCTTCCGTTAAAGGGAGTTTTTCCTCTCCACTGTTGCCTAGGGCTTGCTCAAAGGGAAATTTTCTATACGGTTCATATGGTTTCTATATGGTTCTCTCTATAGATCTTTATAGTCTGTACTTTATTCTGTAAAGTGCCTTGAGATGACTTTGTTGTGAATTGGTGCTATATATAAAGTTAAATTGAATAGAAGCATTTATTCATTGTAGCCAAGAAACGCCTGAATGCTAAAACCTGATCTTTATATAATTATGCTATAGTTGCGCACACACAAAATGAGCTGTACTTTAGTGTCCTTCTAATTCAGTCTACGGCTTTCGGCTTGTCCCTTCAGGGGTCGCCACAGCGGAACATGTTCCGCATGTTGATTTGGCATGTGTGTTTTTTTTTTTTGTTTGTTTGTTGTTTTTTTTTGGCCCAGGCTCGGGACCGGCACCAAGGTTGCCCTTGGTTGCTGGCAAGGTGGGATTTGAACCCACTGCCTTCTGCATCCCAATCCAATGCTCTACCACTGATCCACCAGGCCCCCCTTGTCCTTCTGAGGCCAATTCAAAAAGGTGTCTTTTTCAGGTAATGAGAGAGGGATCCTCTGATGTCCTCAACAAACTGTATGACACAGCTGTGGACAAAATGGAGGCCTTGAAGCGAGACCACGAAGTTCTGAGGAAGCACTATAACGAGCAGACGGCCAGCCACAATGCAGACCTGAGCCGTCTAGATCAGGCTGAGGAGGAGAATCATCGACTTCAGAAACAAATGGAAATGCTGCTGAAACAGAGAGATGCTGCCATCCACTATCAGCAGCAGTACTCCTCTATAAGAAGGTGAAATTGAAAATATTACA
This sequence comes from Channa argus, assembly GCF_033026475.1. NCBI lineage: Eukaryota > Metazoa > Chordata > Actinopteri > Anabantiformes > Channidae > Channa > Channa argus. Next base: position 8,112,690 of record NC_090216.1, read on the forward strand.
AAACTACCCAGCAGCAATAGAAGCTACACACACTAAAAGAGTATTGATGACTAGCAGTTGCATGAAACCTTGCCATAAACTTGGCACTTGAGTTTAATGATGAGGTCAGATCTGCACAGTACTTAAAATGTTATTAACCAAAATGCTTTACTGCAAGCTTTACTAGTTTTAATTTTTCTTTATGAACCTGAGAATCCCTTGCTTGGCTACAGCCGCCCCCGAGTTTTTAATGGTTCTGATTTAAAACAAAAAATAAATTCTGCAATGAGTGAAAATGTATATAAAAAGGTAAACCTACTGACCATTCTATCTGTTGCAGGTTTGATAATACACAGCAAGAGTTGTCCAAGGCTGCAGCCCAAAATAAGGAGCTTCAACGAGAGATAGAGCGATTACAGTCAGAGGTGACACGACTCAAGACTCAACAGCTCAAGGCGGTGAAGGACTGTGAGAAAATCAAGGAGGAGCGAGATTCTGTGATCAGCGAGTACAGTCTGATCATGAGTGAGAGAGACCAGGTGATCAAAGAGGTGGACAGACTTCAGACTGGCCTCGAAATGGCAGAGGCCAAGTTGAAAAACACTTCGTCAGAGAGACGGGTGGCTAACGAAGAGCTGGAGGCTCTGCGCCAGGTAACAGCTGAAATGGAGGCTTTTTATTGACATTATACAAATTAGATTAGTCATGTTTCCAAAATAATTTCCTGCACTTTCAGTTGCTATATTTGTCAGTGAACATTATTCCACAACACCGATCAAGCATAACATTATGACCACCTTTGCAATTTAATGTAGTCCAATACAATGGCTCTGCCATGAATTATACTTTTAGAAGGTTAGAATTTCTCAGTTTTTAGGTTGAAACTGTCAACCTAAAATGTGAAATGTGATCATTCTTCATTGTGTTCATTTTTTAGTTCAAATTGTGTAGTGGAGTCTTACAGGAGTGCATTATAAGACGCGGTTCTAATGTTTTGGCCCCGCTCAATCAGGTTCAACTCCGGGCTGTGGCTGGGCCACTCAAGGACATTTACAGAGTTGTCTCGTAGCCACTCCTTTGTTTTCTTGGCTGTGTACTTGGGGTCATTGTCTTGTTGAAAGATTAACCATCACCCCAGTCTGAGGTCCAGAGAGTGCTGGAGCAGGTTTTCATCAAGGATGTCTCTTTACATTTCTGCATTCATCTTTCCCTCGATCCTCACTAGTCTCCTAGTTCCTGCCACTGAAAAACATCCACACAGCATGATGCTGCGACCACCATGCTTTACAGTAGGGATGGTATTGTCCAGGTGGTGAGCGGTAGCTGGTTTCCCTTCAGCCATGACACTGAGGATTCAGGCCAAAGAGTTCAATCTTTGTTTCATCAGACAAAGGAATTTGTTTCTCAGCATCTTGAGAGTCCTTCAGACGGGCTGTCATATGTGTTTTACTGAGGAGTGGTTTCTGTCTGGCCACTGTACCATACAGGCATTATTGGTGGAGTGCTGCAGAGATGGTTGTTCTTCCAGAAGGTTCTCCTCTCCACAGAGAAATGCCTGAGCTCTCAGAGTGACCATCAGGTCCTTGGTCATCTCCCTGACTAAGGCCCTCTCTCTCAATTGCCAGAGTCCTGGTGGTTCCAAACTTCTTTCATTATGGATGATAGAGGCCACTGTGTTATTGGGACCTTCAATGCTGCAGAAATGTTTCTGTATTTTCCCCAGATCTGTGCCTTATACCATCCTGTGTTGGAGGTCTACAGACAATTCCTTGGACTTCATGGCTTGGCTCTGACATGCACTGTTAACTATAGGACCTTTACTAGAGACAGGTGTATGCTTTTCCAATGAATGTTCAATCAACTGAATTTCCCACAGGTGGAAACATCTCAAGGGTGATCAGTAGAAACAGGATGCACTGGGGCTCAATTTTAAGTGTCATGGCAAAGGCCATGAATACTTATGTGTATGGGATTTTTTGTTTTGTTATAAATTTGCAAAGATTTCAAACAAACTTCTTTCACATTGTCATTATGGGGTATTGTTTGTAGAACTTTTGAGGAAAATGATGAATTTGATCCATTTGGGAATAAGGCTGTGACATAACAAAATGTGGAAAAAATGAAGTGCTGTGAGTACTTTGTGGATGCATTGTATGTATGGAGTTGTTGATCCACTTTTAATCTCCACCCACTGATGATATTTTTATGATGCGAAGGAGCTGGCCTCAGCACTGGTGGACAGGGACCGGGCAATCTGTGAAAAGAATGAGCTTCTGGAGAAATACTGTCACGAGGTTAAGGACAAAGCTGAGGCCCAGAAAGAGCTTAGCCAGGCCTGCAAGGACATTGAGACGGTGCGCGAAGAGAGGGATGTGGCCCGCAAGGAGAGGACAGAGGCAATCATCCAGAGGGACCAGCTGCTGCGAGAGTATTACCAAGCCAGACAGGTAGCCAGACAGACAGGAGATTTATTATTACAAATGGAAGGATTGATTTATTCCTCTGGCAATAATCCCTTCATCCTATCTCGTATAGTAGTAGTAGTAAATGTTTGTTGTTTTTTTTTCCTGGCAGCTGGCGGGTTTCCACGCTTTTTTTTTTTGTTGTTGTTGTTTTGAGAGATGTTTGCATCCACCATCACGCTACATTTTAGTGTGATTGTCAGATTAATTACAGTGAAAGAACTGAGATTTCTGCATTAGCAAAATTACCAGTATTTACAATGAAAAGGCTCAGTTTGACACATGAATGTTGCACTACATCAGAAATAAGTCTAGTCTATGGACTTAATTAATGCATTCAATGCACTTGACACTATTCTTGCTGTTAAGTTTTTTATTTTTATTTTTTTTTTTTTAAAGCGAGCAAGAGAGTAGGAATGCTGACATGCCGGCAGAGTCCGAGACCTAAATTTTCTACACAATATCTGACCCACATCCACCCACACTACAAAATCTAATCTGTGACCCTTTTCTTTCAATCTACCTTAACAACGCATCGTGAATGGAAGTTGCTTTTTAATTTGAATTAGTTTACTTGGTGATCTTGTGATTAAATTAGATTAGAACTTGTAACTTAATTTAATAAAGTTTTTTTTTTTTCCTTTAACAATATCAATAATGTCTCTATAATACATTTACTTATACATGAATGGGTTTAAAGCCTCAACAAACGCTGCACAGCTAATTACAGTGTCATTAGATAAGAGCTATTCTCTGCCAAAGTACCAGTGAAAACAATTCTAAAGTTAAAAGAAGGCGAAACTCTGAGTTGCCAGATAAGTAGAGCTACATTAAAGTTTTTGCAAAACTAATGTGTGTGTTTGTTGCTAGAGCTTGCTTTAGGACCCTGGCTGTGAAAATGCTGGGCTGTCATTGAAATGAATGAGAAGTCTACACTGCTGATGAATTGTGGATGTGTGCCACCCTCAAGTGTATCGGAAAAATCTGTCTCTATCATTTTCACTTACCAATATTCATCACCTTACATTTTCTTCTACGCCTTCAGAAACAAGACTCTACAACTCTGGACATGGAACGAGCCAACAAGGAGATTGAAATGCTGAGAAAGCAGTATGAGGCCATCTCTCAGGAGCTGAAGGAGGCCTTGCAGGAGGCCGAGGTAGCCAAATGTCGACGGGATTGGGCCTTTCAGGAGAGAGACAAGATAGTGGCAGAAAGGGAGAGCATACGGTAAGAGAGCATCTAAAGATGCCGTTGCTTGTTATATGGAAAGATGTTATATATGTTGTCAGCTCCAGAGACCCTTGGACAAAATAGGTTTGTTTACGTTTTGTGTGCATCTGTCAGAACGCTCTGTGACAACCTGAGGAGAGAGAGAGACAGAGCTGTGAGTGATCTGGCAGATGCTCTGAGGAATCTTGATGACATGAGGAAGCAGAAAAATGATGCTGCGCGTGAACTCAAAGAACTAAAGTGAGTCATTTCACTACGTTTTTAACTTGCAAGGGTTTTACCATTTGCACTATGTTTAGGCCTAAAACTTAAATGTTATTATTTATAGTTTGGGTTGTACTCAAGACTTGCTACTGTTGTTTGGAGATCTGGACTATAGATCTCTAACCAGATATTTGGTGCCATCCAGTGGAGAATTTATGTCACTGTCTAAAAGTTGAGGTTGTGTCTAAAGCTGCATGTACATAATACACATTTCATGTTTACTGCAGAGAAAAGATAGAAGACCAGTTAGAAAAGGAAGCAAGATTTCGTCAGCTTATGGCTCACAGTTCGCATGATTCAGCCATTGACACGGACTCAATGGAGTGGGAGACGGAAGTTGTTGAATTTGAGAAGCACAGAGTAAGAAACGCCATAATATTCTCAGTAAATTCCCTTTTACAGGAAATTATGAAGTGTTTTCTGATTTTCATAGAGTAAAGGTATTACTCTTGTTTTTCCTTGTTTCAGGACATGGATTTGAAAGCACTTGGGTTTGATATTGCTGAAGGGGTAAATGATCCTTATTTACCAGGGGATGGTGGAATATTTGTCAGTAAAGTGGATAAAGGAAGTATTGCTGAAGGAAGATTAAGGTATTTGTCTCAGTGCTTTACTTCTTGATAAATAAGGCATATATGTACTTTTTTTTTTTGGTAGGTATCATAAAACATTTTGTGATGCCTATTAATGTAAAAAAGAAAAAATGACCCATTTTTTTGGTTCTGATCCCAAAGGATATGTAATGTTTAAATCATCCCTCTGTTCTGTCTTTATAGGGTAAATGATTGGTTGCTGAAAATTAATAATGTGGACCTTACGAATAAGGATAGGAAGCAGGTGATCAAGGCAGTGCTGAGTGGAGAGGGAGTGATCAATATGGTAGTTCGCAGAAGGAAGTCGCTAGGAGGACGAATCATCACTCCGATCCAGTTAAACCTAGCTGGACACAAAGGTCAGCTTCAAGCTCCATTTTAGGAAAACATTGTACCATTCACTGTATTACTATTCACAAGAACAACTAATGACATTCAGTTACAAAAAATAGTGATGACTATTTATTGCAAGACTACCATTTATTTTGGATAATTATTATTAATATTCTCATTTTCTCTGTCCTTTCTCAGATAGTGGCATAGGCCTTGAAAGTGGAGTGTTTGTTGCCACTTTAGCTCCAGGCAGTCCAGCTGCCAGAGACTGTGCACTTACTATTGGTGACAGACTGTTAGCTGTGAGTATGCTGCCCAAAGATGCATTTAAGAAATGGATCATTTTCAACAGTTACTTCATTGTTAACGTTAGGATGATGTACAAAGACGATTTTCTTTTTTTTTTCTTTTTTTTTTATTAGCTGTCCATATTTTGTCAGGGAATTCTGTGATGCTCACACTTTTGGTGCATGTATTTATCCAGTTGTACTGCAAGGTGGATTTTATTTGTGTATTTTCCTTCTTTTCCTTCAGATCAATGGAATTGCACTTGATGACAAGTCGGTCTCTGAGTGTGAGTCTTTGCTGAGGAACTGCATTGATTCTCTCAGCATCTCCCTCATGAAGGTGAATTCTTTAGACCTACAACATACAAAAACTGCCCCTGCTCTGGTCCCAGGTGCTATGACATGGACATAAACCAAAAGGCTTTTTAGAACTGCACATAGGAGATTAATTTGCTGTGACCATTTAAAAATGTCCATGTTTAGGCAGGTAGTTTTTCTCTGCAAGTTCAGTAAAGTGACTTCCCGCTGTTTTTAATATGCACATATTATAGAAGAGGATCAGTCACACTGAATTTTTAGACATCAAAATTGTAAATTGCACTTGTTTTACATCCCATTGTCATTGAGGATTTATTCACAAAGCTTTTCATTTTAATCTTGAACTATTTGTTAGTAATGTAAGCACTCATTAACCTCCCTTCTTCGACAGTTTCTACCACAGAGCTGTTCTGGGCAGAGTTTATTTGAAAGTTGTAAAGACTCGGAAAAGATCCCCCGGCCCCAGTTATGTGAGGTCCACACAAGGAACTGCAGGAACTCTAAGCACCACTGCCCCAAACACAACTGCTCGACACAAACAGACATTTGCAGCTGTGACTCCGGTGGCAGGGGAGAGGAAGGTTGTAAGAACATAGTTGAGTCTCTAGACAGAAGCACCCACCACAAGCCCTTTTCTAACCGCTCTCTACACTCTCGCTCACTTTCCACTTCCCACACTCAATCAGAGCCCCACCCAGAGTTGTGCTACAGAAATCATGAACTTTTCCAACGCCCCTTCACCTTCACTCCTGTGCCGTCTGACTGTAGCTCACCTCAGACTGCTGTGGACCAGGTGCAGAATCCCGCAGGAAAACCCAGCGGAGGCACGTGGCCTAAAGTCATAGTGGGAGCTTGTATTACTGAGTGCACCCAGTTGTCAATCTACAAAAAGCCCAAACAGAGGAAGTCCATCTTTGATGTGAATGCTTTCAGGAGACCTGAGGTGCCCCCAAAACTGGACTACATGTCTCTCTCCCAGTTACCCAAGCACTCACCACAAAACTCAGTGTCTGAACCCTCTCAGACCCCTCCCAGCCCTCCAGCCAGGAGCGACTCGTTCAGGTTCAAGCATCGGCAGCAGAACAGCTCAGCCTCAGATTCCACCATAACCACCAGCACTCCGCCACCTTCCCCAGCCCAAGCTACAAATCCCCAGAATGAGTCAGAACAGCGATACTTCCCTGAAGTTCCTCCAGTAGAGACCAAGCATGGCTCCAAGAAACCAGCTGAGGAGGAAGGGAATACACACAGGACAGAGGAGCAGCGAAAAAGGAGGTACCGGCCAAAATCAGCACCGGCACTGCGACGAAATATAACTCCATTACACATCCCTGGCCCCATGCAGGTAACTAGTCAAATGCTCCCCTTACCTGCCATACCTTTTGATGTACACTTTTCTCGAAAGCTGCATGCTTCTGTCTTTACTTTGTAAAGTCTGGTATGCCATACTTAGTTGTGAAACAAATAAACAGATATATTTAATCTTCTGTGGGAAATTGTTATTTTGTAAATTCAATGAATTCAAAAAACAAATTCAAGAACAAATGTTCCAGTCCTAGGTGTGTTAGTTGTTTGTTTAACTTTTGCAGGTACAGAGTTTCTCTAATGACGAGCACTCCCCTGAGCCGGTGGACTTGATACGTTTCTCTCCTATGCGAACTAATCGGTACAGCATGTCCTTTGCACCCCCCAGCTACGGCAGCATCTCAGGACGTAAGCGTCACCAAAGAAATGTTGTGTTTGTGAGATGTTCCCACTTTTGTCAGTGGGTTTGTCCACCACCCTCTGAACGCAACATGCATTTGTACAATTGTGAATTACGTTAAGTATCCATTTTGACACTTGCTTGACATTTAAGGACGTGGTATGTGTTTGGAAACAGGACGATGCATTTCAAAAGATGCACCAACATTTCTTATTTACCTCATAATTATATACATTCTTTAGTTTTATCTGATCAGTTTTGCTCTTATATTTCTCCAGACCCAAATTTAGCCCCGTGTCCTGCTATGACTGCCGTCATGAGGAACCCAGTTTACACTGCCTGGAGCCATGAGATCCAGAGCAACAACTGTCCAGGTCCCAGCACGGGAGTCCACACACATTCATACGCAAGGTGCTAACATCTGCCAATCTGTTCACTGTCCACAGTCTGCATTCTAATTTGCTCACACTAACAGGCCTTGACATTTTATCTTGTCATAGGAGTAAAAGCACAGATGTCAGGTTGATAATAATATTAACACTGCCCTGTTCTATTAAAGTATCCCAGTAAGCCATAACACAGTTATAGTGAACCAGTATATATCCAGTGATGTGTGCACATCTGCTGTGTAATCAACAATATTTTTACTTTTTAGTCTAATCTTCATTGTTTTTTTTGTTTTTTTTAATTAAAATTATTCTATTTTCATCTTCTCACATGTGATATTTAGTTTTTCTCTGTTTTAATATAATCTGCACGTTGGATAAAACAGACACTTTAAAGTTTCTTGGGCGCTGAAAGTTGAGATATGCAATTTTTATTTTTTTTTAAATGAATGTTTTGACAAAGTGGTCACTGTATTCATAGGATCAAGTCATACCACTGTTGTATCAATTCTCGTATGACTTTTTTTATTTAGTTTCTTTTTTTGTAATCCTGTACTTGTGCATTACATGTATAAAAAAAGAAAAAAAAATTACCCTGCCCTAAATCTCATGAACAGATGGCTTGTACGATTCTCTTCTGCTTTGAGTTGTATAATTGACTGCTGGGGGATTTACTGAGGCCTTTTTCTCCACTTTTAGCCCTCAGCATCAAGGGTGTCTCAGCCTGGACCTCAGCCATAAGCGCACTGGAGACTTGACTGAGATGAACTGCAGCCAACCAGCACACAGCACAAACTCCCTGCCCTCAAGCAACAGACCTGGTTTGTAGAGTCCTATACAGGCAAATCCTACTTATTGTATTTTCTGATGATTAAAGGATCCGTTCCAAATGACAAAAAAAAAAAAAGAATTGACTGATATGTCAAAACCTGGGCAAGTAAGTGTCCCTATGGAGGTGGAACAGGTGACCCTTTTAAATAATTGTTACTTCTGCTCTTTTTTGAGGTTACTGTTACCATTTGTATCACACAGCCAGGCCATGTATTTAATGAGTGATTAGACCATCATCTATAAACTAAATTAGCCGCGAGATGAGATGCATCACAATCTGTCACCTCCTGAGCTGACTCAGACAATGACTGTGATATACACACCAATGTCTGGTTTGTGATAATTAATCAGAGTAGTTTGTCATGGTGTCAGGATAAACAGCTTAGCAGCTTCACAAAACAATTTCCTTGGATGAAATCCTGTATACGCATGAATTGATAATTACACAGGCAAGTGAGATGTGCTTTTCTTTCTAAACTATCTTTATAAATTTCCTCTTTGCTTTACCTAGGATCGTCTAGTACTTTGCCGTATAGGGCAGAACGAATAAAAATCCCCTCAACACGGTATCCTCGCTCCACTGGATCTGACAGAGGTACGGTTCAGTTTGGCAGCTACACCTATTGACAGAAAGTATTATAGCACTAACCAGCAAGGCTGAATTTGTATCTTCTTTTTTCCCACTCCAGGCTCCCTCTCACATTCAGAGTGTAGCAGCCTGACACCTCCAATGTCCCCTGTCAACCTGGAGACATTGTCTTTCACCAGTAGCCAATCGCAGAACTCCTTTTCCACCCAGCCCAGGATATCAGTCAGCCCCGCTCCAGTTGGTGACAGGCGGAAGGATGGGTAGGCCAGTCTCTCATCTGGGTCGTTACAGTGCCATTATTTAGCAGAGCATGACGTGTTTTTGCCCATTTTTCTGTTCTTCTGTCTGCTTCATTGTGATTAAGTGCTCGTAAAGCAGTGAAGATAACTGTGAGCCTCCATCTCGTTGTAGCACCAACTCACAATCTATCATTTTATCCTCATGTCTTTTCTCTCTGCTGTTCATTTTAATGTGGGGTCTTTCTCTTGTAAATTGGGTGAAAAACTCTTCTTCTTACTTTTGTTCATCTCCATCTTAAACATGTCTCTTATAACACTTCCTGTGCCAGACTTCCAATGGCAGTTAAGTCCAGGCTCTTCTCTTTAAGAAGCTTGAGGTTTGTCCTGTGCTGCTTGGAGCAGCACACACATTATATGCACTGCCTGCAAGACTGTTGGAGCACACATAAATATTCTGGGCCTGCTTAGCAGAGACACTAGATTGGTTTTAATAATGAAAGCTAATGGATGTGTATCCCTTAAGTCTGCTTTTTATTTATTCAGAATGCTGTTAAATTTTGTATGATTGCATGACTTTGAGGTGGATTCCAAATGCACTTGACAATGTCCCACATGGTTACTAGATCCTATTGCTGAGTTAATTTAAAACCCTAGTAATGTACCCTTTTAAAAACGTCACAAGAAGCAAATCACAGTACAGCGCTTTACACTGCAGTGAATCTACAGATTGCAGACAGCACAGTTTGTGCTGTTCATAGTTGCATGTGCCATTCTGTCTCTGGCCTTCATTGTTTCCCCCCTTGTCAGAATATGACAATTGTACAAAATGTGTCTCTTTTTCTTCCCAAGGCCATACTTGGAGGAGCCACGCAATGTGACAGTACAGAAAGGAGCAGAACCCCTAGGGATCTCCATTGTGAGTGGAAAAAATGGTGGGGTATTTGTGTCCAAAGTGACAGCAGGCAGCATTGCGCACCAAGCTCATTTAGCATTTGGGGACCAACTACTAGAGGTACAGTAACACACTTCAGCTAAATATCTACCTGTGATTTTATAATTTCTGTGTTTCTAATGAATCTGGCTCTTTCTAGTTCAATGGAATTAACCTTCGCAATGCCAACGAGCAACAGGCAAGGCTGGTGATCGGACAGCAATGTGACACTGTCACCATTTTGGCTCAGTATAATCCTCACATGTTTCAGCTGGGCAACCACTCACAGTCAGGGTAAGAAGAGAGAGGGAAAGAGAACACCATAAACATGGACAGATTCATGACATGAATTTAGATCATCAATTTAACCATTCATTGAAGATATTTTGGTGTTAGTGTTTTTAGTGTGTGAGGAAAATGTATTGTGTAGATCTGCTTTGTAGTGAATGGATAAACAGTGTGATAAACATTGTGCACAGTCGTAAGAAAAGTAATGGTACGGTTACCAGTTTCATGTTTTTTCCTGCATAAAATGATCATAAAATGTGTATTGATCTTCACCAAAGTCACATATGAACAAACATATCTAAGCTGACAAAGCACAAATAGTCACGATCTTTCATGTCTTTATTGAACTCGCCCTATAAACATAGGAAGTGATGGTTGGTGAAGATCACATCCCATTTCATTACCAATTTATTGGAAAACTAAGGAAATTTCAAACAGTGAAACCATTATTTCTTTGACTGTATACAGCAAATGGCACATTACGATTAGACAACCAAACAGATAATATAGAATTTCTATTCTAGAATAGAAAAAGGTTCCACTAAAGTGCCTAACCCATGAGTTGGAATTTTTGTCGAAGCTAAATAATTAAATTTATGTTTGAGTAATTTTTGGCTGTTTCTGTTCTCCTCAGTTCTTGTATGGAGTCAATCAACAACCAGCCGACAGCCCAAGAAAGCGGAGCCATGACTCCGGACAGTCGCTCCACAGTGGACACGCTGAGTGAGCAGGATGAGGGCACCATCACGCCACCATCCAAACAGACAACTCCTGCCACCAGCCCATACAACTCGTTCAGGTAGAACTGAAATCCATCTCTGTTAATACAGTAATTTTTATTTTTGGGTCTTTTAATTTTTCATATTCAGTTTGCATTTTACTTGTGAATAATGGGTGTTTGAGTTTAAAAAGATATTTGTAGGTGCTGTAGAGGGATTAAGGTGAAAAGACAAATGCAGTCAAACTGAGGTTTTTCTCCAGACTTCCTGGTTCAGGTTCTCACAGGGCAGCAGAACCAAGGCTGGTTAGGCTGAAGAGGATGCAGGTGGAGCTGGGAGTTCAGATCTGTGGAGGAAACCGTTATGGCATCTTTGTTGATAGTGTAGATGATGACAGCCCTGCTAAGAGTCCTGATGGCCTGCTGCCTGGAGATTTGATAATAGAGGTATCTGCAGTGTTTATTGGTCAATTTAAACATCCCAAGAAACTTGCATGTTCGATTGGTCTGAACACATTAGAAGACATATTTCAGGAATAATAGCCTGTGCATGACTATAGTGGCCTAGAAGGCCCAGTGAAATTAAACAAAAGCACTCCACATTTCCATAACTGCTTCATTTGGCATATTTGGTAGAAAGACGTAGGTACAGACTGTATAAATTACAAATTGCAACCTTTGTGGTTTGCGCTTTACTGAAAGCAATGAGTCATTCGTTGCCATTTAAGCTTGGTATTCTTTCGTTAACTATGTAATTGATGTTTGTACAGTACAATGGCATCAGCATGAAGAACAAAACTAAAGAGGAGGCATACTTGGAAATGTTGAAACCAGCGGAAACAATCACATTTAAGGTCCAGAACTGTGTGGACGACCTTGCTGCGATCAAAGTGTCCCCTGGAGATGGATTTTTCATAAGGTACCATAATAAAAAAGAAATTACCATAGTAAATTGTACGAACTGGGTACAAAGTACATGAGTCATCATGATTTGAGTAAAATTATGTTTGGTTAAAAAGGAAAAGGCCAAACAACACAGTCGGTTTATGTTTAGGGGTGGGGTGACGCGTCGACGTAACCGATTACAATTATACGTCGATTTGTAAAACGTGCGTTGCAAGTTGGGCTACAAATTAACGGTACACATTTTAGTTGTTAAATGTTAACTAGACCACGAAAATATAAATATTGGGTGTTCTGAAATCACCGGATATGAATTCTTCACAACACTGAGATAAAGAAGAAGAAAATAACCTTGTGGAGCAGCTGCTTCTCGCGGAGCTCAGACCGAGCAGACAGGTAAAGTCTAAATTGATTCCTAACTCCAGCGGACAACGTCACTGCTCATTCGGGCTCCGCAAATTAACAATCTGTAAGAAACGATGATCAATACACTCGTTAAACTAGCAAAGGTGCAGAAAATCGATCATTTAGGCTATGCCCGCATTTCCCCATCTACCGTCACAGGTTCACCACAACAAGCTTGTTTGCTAATTAACTGCTCCGGACATGTTGACTTAGATGCGCGTTACGCTGTAACTTTTCACCGTATTGTGCGACAGGTTCTGGTGGAACACTCACTCCAACCATGCAGGACTCTGTAGCAGCTGCAATCTGCTGAGAACATGAATTTAGTTTAAATAAAGTAACAGATAAAATCTAAACTGTTTTACAGTCTCTTAGATACATACTGTGATGAAAAATTAATGTGAGTCAGAAGGTTTAAATGATGCCCTGCAGTGGGTATTTTGTCATATTTGTATGTTTAAAGAGAAGATGATTTACATTTCAATAACCTAGTCAATGATAGGTGAATTCTAATTTTTTTTTAGAGTAAGTAAAATGTTATATTATACATGATTGTTAGGTGCAGCCCTAGTTGTGTTCCACCGTAACCGCTTTACTATCAATCTCTTGTCAGAGCACTTTATGAAAGGGTGGCAGAGGTAGACCAGGAACTGAGCTTTAAGAAAGATGACATCCTCTATGTTGAAAACACACTACCAAATGGCAGTTTTGGCTACTGGATTGCCTGGCAGCTTGATGAGAATGCACAGAAGCTGAAGACGGGACAAATTCCAAGTAAATATATGTAAGTTCAGCCTGTAGGTTTTTTACTTTTAAATACTGAAGCTTATGTACATGGTTTGCAGTTAAATGGCTTGTAGAGCACTTTCACATTCACCATGCTTAGACATAAAACAGCAATGTGATTACAGTTGAGTTTATGTGAACATGCTGATACATCTCCATAAGGATGGACCAGGAGTTCTACAGGAGACACTGCATTGCCGATACTAAAGATGATAACGGCACCAACAAAACCCTGTCTGCTGCCGCACGGAGATCCTTCTTTCGTCGGAGGTTGAAGCACAAACGCACTGGGTCAAAGGACGGGAAGGACCTGTTGTCTCTGGATGCCATAAGTACAGATTCTTTACCCATCACAGAAGGTGAGGAAAAAACCTGAGGAGTTTTTATCAGAAATGCACAAAGTGGGAAACACAATGCGTTATTGAAGATGGAAGGAGTCAGATATTTTGCGGAGTACTAAGATAAAGTAGCACATGTAGTAAAGTTTTCAAAATATAGGTGCATAATGAGAACTAAAGAAGCTAATTAAAACCACATCAGCCTATTAAAAGGAAAAGATAAAGGAGGGGGAAATTAAGCACAAGGTGAGAGTGATAGATTTATACTTATACAAATGTGTTCAGCAGCTCCCAGCTATGAGAATGTGGTTATAGTATAAAGAATGATGGTGTGGTTAAAGTCATGCTAGCTTGAACTGAACCATTCCAAGGATACAGAAATTAATATCTGCGGTTATTAAACGGCTGTGGTATCCCTATCCCTATGCCCCATTGTGTATTTTGGAGTGAATTGTGTTTCTGTATTATCTTCTCAGATGGAGTGATCCTGATGTACCAGTGTGTCCAGAAAGTGGAGTGCTCGTCTCCCAGACCAGTGCTGATCTTAGGTCCATTAGTAGAGGTTATTAAAGACATGTTGGTGAAGGAAGCTTCTAGCAAGTTCTGCCGCTGTCTGCCTGGTGAGTTTGAACACACGTTACCCGCAGTGTGCGATTGGAGGTTATTAAGTCATCCAGAAGGGGGCTTTACATATATGCATCAAATTTATATCATTGATATTATTCTATGTAGGAGTTTTACAAAGAGTTACTTAATATAACACGCAAAGAAAACTTTTTTCCCCCCACAGAGATTATGAAGGCATCTCAGCAAGCAATAGAGCGAGGAGTGAAGGATTGTGTGTTTATCGACTACAAGCGGAGGAGTGGCCATTTTGATGTGACAACTGTTGCATCAATAAAGGAGATCACAGAAAAGGTAATTTCATTCTAGTGTAGATTATTTGTGGACTAAGTGTCATCTGTGGATGTTACATGAAAGACAATTCTGTGCTAAGTTCCTCTAGAACTGCAGGTATTTTACAGCATTAGTTTTGACTTGTAGATTGATTTGCTGCGCAAAGGATTTTTTATTATTATTTTTGTCAAAAGAAAGTATATGATAAACAAACAAGTTATCTGGCATATTATTTTTCCTACAACATTCTGCTTTGACCATGCCCATTTCTCATGCAGCCTATTGCTGTCATTTTCTCTCATAGGACTGTCACTGTTTACTTGACATTGCCCCTCACGCCATTGAACGTCTACACAGTGTTCACATCTACCCAATTGTCATATTCATTTGCTACAAAAATGCCAAGCAGATAAAGTGAGTAATCCCATTACTTTTTAAAGATGTTTAGTATTTTACCTCCAGATATGACAAGTGTATGTTTTGTATTTTGGTGCATATTTAATATGAGGTTTTGATCCTTCATCCACACATTGAGAAAATGCATGGATGGATTCATGGCTTTTGTAGATGCTATTTATAAGAATAGAGTATTAAGATATTTTTTTGAACATATGTGCAGACTAAGAAATATCAAATTATAAAATGGTAATGTAACAACATACTTTACAATGTTTAATTTGCTTTAACTGAATGAACATTATTTCATATACAACTAAATGTATTGGCCACAAATGTTTTAGATTTATGGCATAAAGCTTTTTCCACTGAGCAGAATGTTATGGCCCAGAAGATGGATGTTAGAATGACTCTGCAGTCCCCATTTATGCTGATGCAGGCTCTCCTTCCAGGAAATATAATTCTTGATTACTCCTTCAGTTTCTGCCTGTTGAGACAGACACTAAGCGAAATTGCAGAAGTCTTGTTGCTTTCATAATCATATTCATCCTACAGACACAACAAATGCTAATTGATGAACCTGATTTGATCAGTGTCATTAGTTCAGGAACCATAGCCTGCTTTCTTCCCCCACCTAAAATGACAGATCCCTCTGCTTTTTCATTTGTAATTGCACAGGAAGATTAAATCTGCTGAACCTTCAGTTTGGTACTTCATACACTCACACACAAACCCCCACACACAAAGCTTGTTTCTACCAGATCTGCATGTTTTTGTCAGCCACACGCGTACACACCCACGCATACAGATCTATAAAGTAGTGCAGCGGGCAAACGTGGTGGAGATTGATTCCTGCTAAGCCTCCGCTGTCATCAGCTGAGTACCAGCTGTCCAGGGAGAGCTCGAAGGGCCTGTGGCTCTGTAGCGTGGGTGGCTAAAACCCTTACTGCCCCCATACACTACAGCCAGCACAAACACAAAAGCCGTATCCTATTGACAGCAGCTCAAGCTGTATTTTCATGGGTTTTTATCCTTTGGGAGCCATCAGCAGACCAGTATGTGACTGCATACCGAGTGCCAGGGAGAGGTAGGAGTGTGATTCTAGGTTACGGCAGAGGCTCCCAGTGGATAAAGACAGAGGACCCATCTTAAAACTGTGTGTGCAGATATGGATTAAACCAGTGGGCTGGAAGGGTTTAAAGAGGGAGAAACTTCACTCAGCCTGTGTTGCTTGTTTATTTTATTAAACTCTTTTGCCATAAGTCCATAAGAGAGTGATGAGGTCTGAGAAAAGAAATTTTGAGATTTCACTATATAGTCACATACTTTCAATATTAAAACTCTTCCTATAGTGTGTGTGTGTGTGTGTGTGTGTTAATAAAATAATAAAATTACATTCAATTCATTGTTTTTTTTTGTAGTGGAATTACAGCATTTTAATTTTTCAGGTATTAATTAACCAAACTGAGTAGAGTAGAATTTCAAAAAATATATATTTTTATCTATTTTTCTACATATAATAATAATAATAATAATAATAATAATAATAAGATAGAACAAGATATAATTGCATATATTAAATTCTAACCTTAAGCTAAAATAAACTTAAAATTGTTCTTGTAAAGAAATGAAATTTTGCAGTGCAAAGTGCAAAGTGTACCAACAATGAAAAAAGTGTACCAACAATGTACAATCACACCTCTTTTTAAAGGTATATGTGTATTTAACGCAGTCCCGTGAATGAAAACCCAATTTAAAGTGTAGAGCTGTCAAATTCTGGCTCTATTCACACTATTGCTGTGCCTTGTTATGACTGTGTGTGTGTGCGCACTGTGAAGCGAAATGCTAGGATGCTGACAGGTGCTAATGTTGTCTTTTCAGAGAGCAAAAGGACCCTTTGTACCTGCGGGATAAACTCTCGCAGAAACATTCCAAGGAGCAGTTTGAAACAGCACAGAAAATAGAACAGGAGTACAGCTGCTTCTTCACAGGTTGGTTGATATTGCATACTCACTTTGTCGTTTAGAAATGATAGTTATAGATACAAGGATATATTGGCTATTAATTTGAGCTTATAGCGCACTCTACAGCTCTCTCTAGACACTAGTTCAGTTTTAATTTTTATTCCTTACTGTACCTTGTTACCTTGGCCTATTAAAGTTTAAGATGAGCCAAATCACACAAGATGTTTCACAGTTTGGTAGGTTATGAGCTGCTGTGACTTTTTGTCTCCACCTGACTACAGTGGAGGTGTTTGAGACAATGCTGCTTAATTGTTCTATTTCCCACTTCCTCAGAATAATCTGTCATGTTGAGATGATCATAATTCTTCACACAACCCAAATTAAATGTTGAGGAATATGAAATTTTAGGCTTTCATGACCAAATGCACGATGCCCTACAGCCTCTCAAGAAAAGCACAAACATGTCGTACAGAATCAGTTGAACCAACTACAGGACACATTTTTGTTCCTGTAAATGACCAGAAGTAGGAGTGCAAATGGGATTTCAGGACTCTTTAAGCTCTTTAAGTAAACTACAAGTAAAAAGGAAATGCATCTCCATTGTATTTGGGTTGTCAGAAAACTCTGCAGGGGAAAAAAAAACTCCTTCCCTTGAAGGGTCTTCTCACAGTGGCGCTGACTAAACTGTTACTGCAGAAACGTGCAAGAGTCCACAATAACGTATGCAAAAACTTGTTTAGCAAACAAACTTCCAATAATTGTGACAAATGGAATCTTATTTTTATATGGTCTAGCTTCACCAATGAGTCTTTAGTGGCACCGAAGGGTGTCAGAGGTTTTTGGAGCACAGTACCTCTGTGGTCTTCACTAACTATAGTTTTGGTATCTGGAGCAACAGCCAGTCTGAGACACCCAACTGTCCAGCTGATTAACGACTCTATAAAAAGAGGTGATTTATGGGGAACCGCTATGGAAATGAACACATACCACCACTGATCCCTTCTAACAGGGAGGGGCATCTGGCCAAGTTCTGAGCACAAACCATGATAATGACAACTATATTTATTAGCCATAATAAGTGTTGGGTGGTAAATGCTGTAAATTGGATCAGAGTGTAGTACTGTAGTGGTGTTTAGCTCCAAAATCTAGATCGAAATTAGAACTGCTTAGCTGCTTGGAGAACAGTTGTTGTTTTATAGTTCTGAAGTATTTGCAGCAAAACACTGATCTAAGGCAAAGCCGTGCTGCTTTTCTCTGTTATGGCACTGTAAATAAAGTGTCCTTCCGTTTAAATTTGAATTGGCTCTGAGAATTTGGTGATTTTACATTTTTTTTAATTTATTTCTTCCTCTAGAGCTGAAACGATGAATGAACTAGTCTTGGGTAATGCTAAAATGAATGTTTTTTTCTTAACTTTGATTTATTTTCTTGTCCAAATGATTAGTGTAGAAAACATTTAGGGGGCAGTTAGTTAGAAACAGTTCCAGGTCTATGTTTTTTTTTAATTGATACTAATAAACTAATATAGCACTAGTAGTGTCATCATGTCAGTGACCTGTGCAGACATACTTTACCCTCCCCATGTATATAACCCTACACCCCCACCCCCCCTCGCTGTGTTGCAGGCGTTGTCCAAGGAGGCAGCGTCTCCTACATTTGCACTCAGATCATGACTGTTGTGGAGCAGGAACAGAGTAAAGTCGTGTGGATTCCAGACGGAGCGGCGTAGAGATTTCACCCCTCACCTTGTGTCACTCTAAAATTTTAGATAGGATGTTTATTTTTATTGTGGGATACACAGTGAATCGGTACATTTAACTTGCATCGTGGTCAACTCCAGTGCTTTTTCACAAATAGCAGTATCACCACTGATGATGTAATATTCCCACTATGATAGAGATGTACTGTACCACGAATAGATTTGTTTACACTAGTATTTCATACTTGAAGGCTTTATTTTATCTTTATATCTAGTAGCACTCCTTTAAACCCACTTTGTCCTATGAATATTTTTTTTTGGGGGGGGGGGGGGCAGATCGGACCACTGTGTTCTTTCTATATTTATACATTTTCTTTCCATTTAATTTATCTAATCAAATCAAAAATGTTGGTTATAAACTTTTGTTAGAAGAATGTAGTTTTCTAGTCAATAGGAAGGACAATATTTTCCTTTATTAAGGACAAATTGGGCCAAATTTGGTTTCTCTATTTTGTCGCAGTCCTTTGTTCTATTTTATTGTCTAATGGCACCATTTATTTCTTCAGCGGAACTTATTTTAGTCCCCAAAAAAGAATATTGTGCCAAGCTTCAACATATTTGTTAATTAATCAAATCTTGTGCACTAATTAACACCAAAACTTCCATGGTAAATCTTACTGCAGGTATGTTTCCCCAGTTTACTCTACTGCTATTGCCAATTAATTTTCATTTTAGCAGGTAGATTTTTAAGAAGGGAGGTTTTATTTCTGGTTCATGGTAGAATAGTTGGCTGCTAATAATCTGTATTTACATTCACCTCTGGGATAATGAGTAGATCACGTTGCCAATATTGACCTACAGTCAAGTTTCGCCTAATGGTGGTTAATATTTCTGTTAAAGAAATACTAGTACAATACAATAAATGGTACACTCAATAGAATCCAACTTGTCTGTTTTCTATTTTGTTTTTGACAAAATTATTTTCAAACAGGAGCCTGATCTCAGCGTCGTCACTGAACTATTTGTCCAGCAGGGGGAGTAAACCCCCACTTTGGTTGAGGAATGGTAAGAAGTCCATTTTCCCTTTGCTTAACACATTGTTATAGCTGCATTTTCCATGGAGTACTCTCTTTGTTGCTCTTTGACTCAATTACCTGTAAATAGCTTCACATCTGTATTGTAACTCACATTTCAGTAAGATCTGAATTGTTTGAGATGCTGCTGCCATAAATTTTGCGTTTTTGGATTTGTTTTATGAAGCAAATGTTATCTGCTGCAACATGCAACAAAATCCTTACGTGGTCTGTTTGTGCCAGGTGTAAAATCTAAATCTTATTAAAACGAGGAGGCTTAACGAAGTCATGTAAACCAATAATATGTTAAAACAGACATAACATTATTACATCCACATGATGAGGAAGAAAGAGTTTAAAGTAGCAAACAGACAATTCAAAGCCCCCCCTCCCCCCTAAATTTGAATTAAATTTAAAACGTTTTAAAACTGAAAATGTTTCCACAGAACTACGAATTTCAGAGTAACGTGACTGCAACCACAGTTACAATCAAAAATTAATGAAGCGGTCACTATAAATATCCAGCCAGATAAGCATCGACGCCAGCTATTGAAGGCTCCTCCCCTGCTACCTGTAAATCTGCGATGCCATCTTCCAGCAGACGAACGGGACAGGCGACCACCGGAGAACGAGCATTTCCACAAATTAATCTTTGACAAAAGAAACAAGTGTTTTGTCTTTATCTTTTCCAAACGATGTATCCGCGAAGTCCTCGATAATCTGGCACGTTCACCGCGAGGAGCGCGTTCAACAGTGCGCAGCTCCAGCAGCGGACCTGCTGAAAGCTGCGCCGTTCAACAAGGTGGAGGAGTGAATCCGTCGACTGGTGACAACCGCACCTCTGATCCAGTAAATAACAATTATAATACTTCTACTAGAACTGTCAGGAAAATCGAGAGTTTTTGAGGACTTGGCAGCGAAATGTGCTTTTTTTCATTTGAGGTACAGATCAAAGGGATGACTCGCAGTTGCAGCCACGAACACGCGTCGTGAGGCGCACAGCTGATACCTCGATTTCAAAGGAAGTTTGATTTAAGATACGTGTGTCTGCTGGCCAGTCAACTTCTACGTGCCTGCATAGTGAAGCCAGATGAGAAGGCAGAGGACCGGGAGGTGGTTGATGGCTGAGCCGCTGGGGCATCAGGGGGTGCTGGTTGGAGCTCCCCAAAGAGCCTAAATCCCGGTTGAGTTGATAGTTTTGGGGCTGGCAGGTTACCATAAGCCCATAATGCCGAAAAACAGGGAGCGATTCAACCCGGATCCGTCCATCCACATTTCAAAGATGAGTTTTATCATCCCGGTTTCGTCAGACGTGCCGTGTGACAGCAACAACCAGCGGATGTGGTGGGCTTTCCTCGCCTCCTCCATGGTCACTTTCTTTGGGGGGCTCTTTATAATCCTCCTATGGAGAACTCTCAAATACCTGTGGACTGTGTGCTGCCACTGTAACGGCAAAAAGAAGGTACGTCAGGTCGCCTAATGAACCACCACCCCTCAATAAAACCACATGGAGGCTTTTTGCGTAACAGCTAAGATGTGACCAGTGCTTCTAGTTTGAATTATGAAATGGGCATATAATTAAATCTGATAAGGCCCCATCGCACAGGGCATATTTGAATAATGAATCCTGTTATCCTTGTCTTAGTAACATTCAAAATACCGTTGTACTTTAAAGATTTCACTCTTGAACTAGTTTCAGGTGGATTATGGTGTGAAGGGTGCAACTGGCCTCTTAACAGGCATTTCCCTTAAACTAAAAGCACAGCCTTCGAAATCAGCTACACTATATTGTTTATATAAAATAAAACATTACAATTGTTGTCTCTGCACTGCAATTCTCACTATTTCCTGTATGGGAAATTATTTTTAAAACTTAGAAAAACATTTCAGACATTTTCAAATATCTAGTCATGCATGAGACCTAGGCTACACTGCGTTGTTGAGGTTTGAACATGTAACTCAGATAACTAAATGAAATCCTCATGCATCACTGCTCAATTTGCTACTTTCTTTTAGCCCCCCCCAGGCATGTTGCTGTTTCGTTTATATTTTCATTTCTCTCAGCACCATGAACAAACCCTTGTTCATTGGGCGGAGCCCTGTTAAAATGGTAAACGTGTAATTTGGATGAACCCACACTTTGAGATTTCAGAGCAAACCGTAGATGGAAGGAAAAAATTCTTATACTCAACTTGTGAGATTCAGGCTCTTAAAAACTTAAAAACTTGTTGCTTAGTGGTTTTTCAAGAATCGATGTCATCCTAAACGTATTTTTCCATAATTTAGGTGGAGCTGAGGATCCAGCTCTCTCACCACTGATGTGCATCTGAGTGTTAACACTCATGGAACAGTGCATTCCCCAGAAATAATTTTCATAACCTTTAAGACTGCCACTAGATTTTCTGCTTCACAGTTGTTACAACACTGAGTGCTTGACAACAGCTGCAACCTTGAGTTAGAAAAAAAAATATCTTCCAGTTTGAGTTTTATAAGGTTTTTTAAGTCGTCCTCTTTTTTTGTAAGCAAAAGATGGAAGTTTGTATTACTAACAATGCTGAAGGACAATGATTAATAACTAGCTGGTAAAGCTAAATAAGATGAAGCAATTGGTCTCTCTTCCTAATGAATGTGCATTCATCTCAGGCAGGGCAGAAGAGAGGCAAAGGCTGCATGCAGGGTGTGGCTGACCTTTTGAAGGGAGATGACTGTATTATTTCCATGGTTGTTACCATTGGGGCTGTAACTAATGATTATTTAATCTGCTAATCAATTTTGGGCTGTAGAGTTTAAAGTGTCTTAACATTGCCGTGTAATATTGAACAATAACACGGGCAGCTTTTGAGGACCCAAGGTGATGTCCTCAGATTTGTAGTTTTTCATCGGAATATCAAATGACAGGGAGCAGCAAGAAAGTAAATGTAGACGTTTGAAAAGGAGGAACCAGCATATACTTAATATTTCGTGCTCCAACAAAAGACTAAAAATTTCAGCTTGAGTAGGAATTTATAGAAGGGCATCAGCTTGTATTCCAGTTGGAGTTATTGGTGTTACAGAAAGGCATTTGTGAAAAAAAAATCATGACAGACTTGTTCCTATCACAGTCCACAGTCAACGTTGAAAAGTGTGAGTACAAGAGAGCAGTCAGATTTTATGTTTTCTTCAGATTTGTCAAGTGAAGCTGGCGAGCTCCACCAACCTGTTGTGCTACTCAGTGGGAGTTGGTCGTCCCTTTCACTTTAGTCTCTCTGTGTTTTGCTCTCCTGGCATTCTTTTCATAACTCCCGCCTTATTTGCCCCCCCCAGAATCAACCTTCCTCCAAAGTGTCAGAAATGCGGCATCAGGCGCAATACAGGACGTGCCATATAAACCAGTATTTTTGTTGCTAAGCAACTAGCAAGCAAAGGATTTCACCGTACGAGTAAATCTCTCCCTCTCTCCGTTATGCAGTTGTCTAGGCTGTGAGATGTGGCAGGTTGTGGTGGAGGAACCCCCCCAGTCTGTGCATGTCATTAGCAGCCCAAACAGGGAGCTTTCAGTGCATTGTTCAAAGATGGGAGTTGATAATCTGTTTCCTCCATTTCTGATTTTCAGTTTGTTTTTCCCCTCTGTGGGGCGTTCGCTGCCCTATTCTCTTCTGACAGCTCTGATGTCTCTGAGGCTGAGACTCCATCTCTGTGGCACTGCCTTCCTAGACTGATGGTAATCAATGAAACTCGTTGTTTGTGAGGTTCTGATGAATGATGGCTATTATCTCTCTGGGAGGAAGAAAGAAATACTATTCATTATAAATGGCACTTCCATTCACATTGGGAGGATGATGAGCTGTAGCTTCTCCTCTGTCATGTTTCACTGAAGGAATGTGTAATTTTTTTTATTTTTATTTATTTTTTTTACTCCATAAATGTTCAGCTGAGCCAAACAGTGGCAATTTCAGGTGATTCAGGCTGATAAACTGTGGGATGGATTTTTACCAAATTTGGTACAATGTCCAACAGAGAGAGATTTTTCATTTTATTTTTTTTTTTTTGTTTTGTTTTTGTTGCCACCACTATGAGCAAAATGTCTTAATTATTTAATGGATGGCTGTAAAATTTTAAGTAAAAATGTTGTTTTGGGAATATTTAAGAACAAATAGGCAAATTTGAGAACTCTAATCAGTTTCAGTGTTAATCAAAAGTGGTGGAATGAAATAGTTTCCTAAATTTACTAATTAGTATTTTCATTTTGTTGTCCACTAAAATTCCAGAGATATTGTACTTCTTAATCTACATTTTCTGATTGATTTAGTTACTTCAGTAGCTACTT
Source organism: Channa argus (assembly GCF_033026475.1). Classification (NCBI taxonomy): domain Eukaryota; kingdom Metazoa; phylum Chordata; class Actinopteri; order Anabantiformes; family Channidae; genus Channa; species Channa argus. Next base: position 8,136,613 of record NC_090216.1, read on the forward strand.
CTTGGATGCAATTTTACATAAGAACATGTATATTGTCTTATACTAGTGTCTTTGACCTCCTCTGTTCTTTTGCCATCAGAAATAGACATTTTAGAGAACGTAGTGTGAGAAAACAATCAATGTTTGCAGCAAAACAAATTTTCCTTTTCATTTTAACACTACTAAATAGTATATGGCTTCACAAATCAATCATGCGACCCTTTGGAGAGGCCCAACCCATAGAGTGAATAGGGAGACACTGTATAAAAAGTAGCCGCAAAGAGCTCAACTACCAGCAATAATAAAAAGCTGCTTACACATTAATGGATATGTGTTAATAAATAATTCTAATAAATTGGTCTCAGAAGGCAATTATCTGCAAAACAGGACTGGTTTTGGACTTTTAACAGGACTGGTTACTTTCAATACTGCAAGAGTACATTTAGCTGGTTACACTTATCACTTCCTACCTACTGTAAATAGGATTGTAAATGCATGACTTATTTGTAATATTTACAGTTGTTGTAATGGTATTGGAGTATTTCTTCCACTTGTTAATTACCAAATGTTAGCATGCTAAACTAACACGGTGATTAAAAGATTCAGATGGAGTGTCACACTCATGATGCTCTTAAGTACAGTCTGAAAAATTGTAATTATTAGATGATGCTTGTAATGGAACAGTTGTAATTATGAGTGAGCAAGTTGGAATAGCAGAGTGGCACTTTGCACACACACACACACACACACACACACACACACACACACACACACACACACACACACACACACACACACACCTCAATTACATCAGCAGCTATAATCAATTATTTTGAAAATGATTGCTTTATGTCTATTTTATTTGTACCCAGGAGCCCTTGAACATATCATATTTCACATCATTATAAACTTAAATATAAATGCTTTACAACATAAGAACAAGTTCCGCAAGGTTGGGACTGCAATGGCAAACACTAAGTCGACGCAGCTTTGGTGTGGGGCCAGTTGTAGGTGGCAGTGGTATGGTACCATAGGAGGTCAGGGGGGCATGTTTGGAAGTAAGGAATATGATTAGAAGTATTTGTTGCTGAATGGGTGCAAGTGTGTTTTTTCTAGGACTGTGGTGATGTGATCTGAAAGTGACGAAAAATAAATCAGAGTTTCAGCAGCAGAAAAAAGTGGGTACTGTACAACTACATATGTGCAATCTTTTTTTTTTTTTAAGGTGGTAGGAGGCTATTTTAAAAGTTTGGGTTTTTAAAGTGCAGTGAATGGATGTGGTGGAGATGTAGAGCTGTGTGTCATCAGTATAGCTGTAAAAAACGAGTCTTTGTTTTCTGATATGTTTTCATGTGGGCTTAAACAGAGGATGAAAAGAAGACCCGGAACTGAACCTTGGGGCACCCCTGGGCTGAGAATGACTGGATTAGGAATGGATTTTAATGAGCAGTGTCTTTGTAAGGATGCTGTTATTCTGGTTAGGTGGAAGAATGGAGTGATTTTCTGGCACCTAATATTGAGGTGAGATTGACAAAGATGTTGAGGTGAAAAAGAGGCCACTTTTGACTGTGACAAGGGTGGTTTCAGCTTTGTCACGGCCAGATTGAAATTGTTCAGAATGGATATATGAGAAGATAAATGTCAACATAACTGAGTTGAGATAGATTGACCTCGAGAGAAGCAGAAGTAGTTTAAGTCTTCAGCGATGTTGCGGAAGCTGGTGTCCGCCCTACTGCATGTTTGTACAAATTTAGAAGAAGCACTTGAAGGCAGCATGATTTATTTAATGTATAGATCCTTAAAGCCTTATAGAGTGGTCTCTGAAAGAAGGCATACTGTGTGTATATACTCCTTGTAATTTATGTTTAATTGGCTGTGTAATTAGTTAAGCAAGTATTAGCTACTCAAGTTGCATAATACAGCAGCATGTTGCAGCTTGGCTGTCAATGCACCATCTGGGATCCAACAGGTCTCAGATTACCACAAATGTTAAACATCTCGACAGTGCCAGAGCCTGCTGCTCTTTGTCAGTCATACTAAAAGGACATACAGTGCTTCATGCTTTTGTAAACCAGTGTGGTAGACTTTTTACATGCTTTTTGGTATATTACCTCTGCCATTTTTGTTGCTTATAGTTAATGTCCTAAATTTTTCCTGGTTCTGTCATTTTGAATCATTTTTCCAGTTCACAAATTCCCATAGTTGTGGTAGTGTTTGTCAGTATGTCCTCAGGAGGTTCGATTTACTGACAATTTCAAATAAACAATTGTCTTCATTCAGTCAAATTGATGGAAGTACATGTGGTTAAATACCAAACAATATGTGATACAGATGCAGTCTCTTTACACAGCTGAGGGGCCATGGATCAGTTATAATACTTGAAAATTTTAAGGATGTTTTTGCACCTCTGAGAATGTCTTTTTTTATTATTATTAATGTGAATTATATTAATATGCTTCTAAATAATGTATTCACTTTTCAAGAAATGGTGTCACAAGCCACATGTTCTGTTCTATTTTAAAGTACTCGCCCGTTGAGAAATGGTCATGGTGGATTATGAGAATAGGATCACAGTGTTGATCAATGACCTGTGGTGTCAGGAGGACCAAATTTAGGTGAGAGAGTGAAACCTAAATTTGGAGGCTCAGCTCAGACTATTGATCAAAGTGACAAAGAGGAAATGTGCTGTAATTACTACATGCATTTTTCTAGTGTCTGCTCCTATTTAAAAATCTATTCAAGTTTTTTTTCCTTTTCTTCCATTTACTTTAAGGCCACTGCGTCTGTGCAGAAGTTCTAATGATTAAGCTTCAATGCATTCTGGCTTTGGAGGGCCAATAGTAAATGTCCTTGTACTCTGATTTCTATAAAAGCTCATTTATGAGATGTTTTGCTGAGAAACCTTGAAGCCTTGCTCCTATATTGCTACACAATTTATAAACCAACAAGGCTCGATGTGTACTTTGTTTTTCTTTTTTGAGTATTAAGAAGATGGGAGCAAATTTCCATGGCAATTTTAGAATAGATTTTTAAAAGGGGGCATTAAAGTGGGGGGGTTAACAGCATCATGCCAATCAAGGGCCTAATCAGACAGGACGAGCTTTAAGTTTAGGAAACACGCAGCACATCGCTTTTTATGTTGAAGGGCCCTAATTAGACAAATGCTTTTTAGCTGCTTGCTGTGTCTTTATTATTTTTACCATTACTATTGAATCACTGTCCCGAGCCTAACTGCTAAGTAAAGACCACTAGTAAGCTAAAGCAACTGGTGATTCTGGGCACTTTTTGGGGCAACTGTGGTGCAGGACAGTAAAGCGGTCGTCCAGCAATCTCGCAGTTGTTGGTTAGATCCCCGGCTCCTCTGGTCACATGTCGAAGTGTCCTTGAGCAAGACACTGAACCCCAACTTAGTTGCTCCCGGTGAGTGTTGGCCCATTGGTGTGTGATTGTGAGTATATATCAGAAGCACTGTAATTTGAGTGGCAATAGGTATAAAAGTCCTATATAAGGGCAGACAATTTACAATTTTTTGCTCAGTTGATTTATTTTTTATCAACTCGGTGTGTTCAGGACACTTCTGCAAAAAAAACAAAAAAAAAAGTCACTTGTAGAACCACGCATTTCTTAAATCCTGTTTATACTTTGTTTTAAAATGCAGTTTGAGAAATTGGAAGCCAAGTAGACACCTGAGCCATATTGCCGCTTACCCCCTGTCCCTATATACAGAGACTAGAACATGGATTTGGGATTAAAGGAACCACATTACATTGGTTTAAATCTTATCTCTCAGACAGATTCCAACTTGTTCATGTTAATGATGACTCTTCTTTATGCACCAAAGTCAGCTATGGAGTTCCACAGGGCTCTGTGTTAGGACCAATACTTTTTAATCTGTACATGTCACCTTTAGGCAAAATTATTAGGAAACATTCCATAAACTTCCACTGCAATGCAGATGATACCCAGCTCTATTTATCTGTGAAACCAGAAGATACTAACCAATTAGCCAAACTTGAAGCATGTCTAAAAGACATAAAGACCTGGATGTCCTACAATTTCCTACTTCTAAATTCAGACAAAACTGAAATCATCCTCTTTGGGCCTAAAAACATGAGAAATATGCTGTCTAACAATATAGTTACTTTAGATGACATAACTTTGGCCTCTAGTACTACGGTGAGGAACCTTGGAGTTATCTTTGACCAAGATTTGGCGTTTACGTCACATATAAGACAAATCTCTAGAACAGCCTTCTTCCACCTACGGAACATTGCTAAAATTAGAAGCATCCTGTCTCAAAGTGATGCCGAAAAACTGGTCCATGCGTTTGTTACTTCTAGGTTGGACTACTGTAATTCCCTACTTCTGGGGTGTCCTAATAACTCTCTAAAAAGCCTTCAATTAATCCAAAATGCTGCAGCAAGAGTGCTGACTGGATTAGGAAAGAGAGATCATATTTCACCTTCACTAGCTTCTCTTCATTGGCTTCCCATAAAATTTAGAATAGAGTTCAAAACCCTGCTTCTTACATACAAAGCTCTTAATGGTCAAGCTCCATCATATTTAAAAGATCTCTTAGTCCTGTATCGCCCGATTGGACCACTTCGATCCCAAAATACTGGCCTACTTGTGGTTCCCAGAGTTTGCAAAAGTAGAATGGGAGGCAGAGCCTTTAGCTATCAAGCTCCTCTCCTGTGGAACCAGCTTCCAATCCAAATTCGGGGAGCAGACACCCTCTCTACTTTTAAGACTAGGCTTAAAACTTTCCTTTTTGATAAAGCTTATAGTTAATAATCCTCACTCAACCCTAACTAGCTTTTCTCTATACATTTATTTGTCACCACTGTATGCCATTAATTCTGTGTCCTACAACCTGTACAATGCTTTGTTGTTGCTTTTTTTTGTTGTTGTTGCTTTTTGTTGTTGTTTTGTTGTTGCTTTTTGTTGCTCTTTTCTTTTCTTTCTCCACTTTCCACTCACCCCAACCGGTCAAGGCAGATGGCCGCCCACCCTGAGCCTGGTTCTGCTGGAGGTTTCTCCCATTAAAGGGAGTTTTTCCTCTCCACTGTTGCCTAGGGCTTGCTCAAGGGGGATTTGTTGGGTTATTTCTACATACTTGTGTAGTCTGGACTTTATTCTGTAAAGGGCCTTGAGATGACTTTGTTGTAAATTGGCGCTATATAAATAAAGTTGAATTGAATTGAATATACATGCATTTCTAAGGAGAGCCACTTTGGATGCTGTTTTAACTGACTCACTAACATAAGACCTAGTCAAACCATCAACCTGCCAAAAGCTGCACCTAGCCGCTTGCATTAAGTGCTTTCCACTTGTGATACGATCGCCTTAGACGTAATTTAAAACCAAGTGTAAACGGGGTCTTAATGACTCAGCTGCACATTCTAAACAGAAATGTCAGGAAAAAATACTAATTTCATCATTTTACAACAACAAAATGTCAAAGCCACTTTAAACCCTCATTTCAGTAAACCTTTCATGGAAGCAGCAGGACAACTGCATGAAAAACAATCTGTAGCTATAAAAGCTAAAACATTTGAACTCAGTCTACGGTCATGCTAGTGACTCTGAGACTGTAGACTAACATTCTTACAGTGCATGCTGGGGTTTAGCTAGTTTAATGTTCATTTTTTCATGCAAATATTTGCTTACTTGGAGAAAGCACAACAGCGGCTGAGGTGAATGTCAGGTGTTTTCAAGAGATTTGGTAAAAAAATTTGTAAATGGAATTTTGACTAGATGGCATTGCTACATGAAAAGTTAAGGATTCACCAAAGTATAGTCATTAAGATTTATTTAACTCTGGGTGACATGAAGTTTCAGGTCAATATATCTAATAGTTGAGAGATTTCAGACAAACATTGTCAATTATGGAGCCATGCTATAGCTAAAAAACAAAGACACTCAAGAAGTAGAAGCTGTAAAATATTGTGAAGTGACCCAAAACATTTATGGCAGGTTTAGAGATTTTACAGCAGTTTTAAACTACTGGAACTGTTGTACAGTCTCAAGAAAAGTATGTGATCTCTTTAGATCTGCTTGGCTTTTTTTCCTAAAATGATCTGATGGTCTGATCTTCTTCTGTGTCTGTATGGGCAAACACAATGTGCATAAGCCAATGTCGTCTTCATTTAAAGTCATTGTGCCTAACTGTAGACTGATGAATGTCTACACTCTTTGAAATCTCTTGTGAGGCGTTGCTCATATCAGCAGATACTATTTGTGAACTGCAAACTGAGTGGTTTTAAAAGTCAAAGTAGCTCTGGCCCACACCTCCATTCTCATTTCATTGATTTGGATTTGGTTTGCTAACTCCAGTTAGCTTTTATTAAAATCAGTAGCGTAGGACTTCACTTACTCCTGGAAGTGCTTGTTTTAGGTGACGTATTTCAGAGGATTAAAAAACAAGTCCTCAAATGTAAGGGTTCGGTTATGTTTTCCACTAGCACTTTGATTGTTTAATGGGTGTGTTCAGTAAAAACATGAAAGATTACTTGTTTTGTGTTGTTGTTAGGTTAAGCTCAAACGCTTGTGACAGGTTATTCCTAAGAGGGTTTACATACTTCTTCTTGCCACTGTGGATGGTTATAACTTCAATCTGTTCTGTTGTAGCTACTCTGACGTTTTTATTGTAAGCTGTCAGTAGACAGTATTGTAGGTAAGTGATTATCAAATGGTCAAATAGTGTCTGACCTGGAGTGCCCCTCGACCAAGGAGAAGAGTTTTCTTCCAATTTACTGCCAGAAAACTAGAGGCCTTGTAGTTTTGTTCCTGAAAAGTTTAACACTTATTCAACAAGCTGCCGACTGAAAAGGCAAACACGATTCAAAAGTAAGATTTGACTTAAATTCTCCCTGCAGCTCTGTTTCAAGGACAGACGAGAAGTTTTTCAAATTTATCAAAGACTATCTACGGCATGGATCACTGTGTTTAAAAACAGCTGCAAAACAGTCTGTTTCTTCGTTTTGTTAAAGAAGCGCACTCTACACTGTACCCACATTAACTACAACTACATAATAGCAAAGAGCCGATGCCTGTTGCCCCTCATTTTTGCACTGAAGTTTCACTGGGTTTTCTGTTCCTGTATTTTCTCAGCTGCATTAGCTACTAAGTGATGTGGGCATGTTATTACAGTGTTATCAGGTTAGTGCTGCAGGGCTCTGAGCAGGCTGTAGGAAGTGTAACATGGACTGCTAGTGGTCTGCTTGTCTCTGACTAATGGATCTGAACATGATTGAATTTCTTTGTGCAGCCGGGTATTTAGTAATAATAATGGAGGGTGAATAGTTGAAATCTGTGGTGTGTGGGTGGGCAAAGGGTGGACCATTTTTATTTAAAAAGACATAAAATAAGCAATTTTATTCAAGCAAGCTACTACTATTTCCATTGTTTAAAATTTGGTCATTTTCCCCACTATATTCCTCAGGGACATGTTGTAGCATTTACTGTGCCACTTTTATCTGACAGACCGTTATTAAAGACCAAATTTAAATGCAAAATTGATTAATTTGCATTAACATTGTCAGTGTAATGCTGACAATGTTAATGATGTCTATCTTCAATATTTTAGGAAATATACATTTCATAAATAGTTCATGTTGGCTGGTCTGTGTGTTGGTTCCTTTTTCAATACTGACTTTTCTTATACAGTTTAATTGTTCCAACTGAAGATGTACATCTTTACAAACTGCTCATACTTGTGCTGTTTAAATTCTTAAAGGCCAAGTAAAAAGTTGGGCAGTTTTTGTTTTGTAGTTTAATTGATTATTCATAAAGTGAATATTCAATTAAACTGCAAACTTGTTACTTTCAATATCTAGTGCACTAAATCTGTGGCTACAGGTTTAGGTTTGGTTTTGTGCACCTGCTTGCTTCCTGTTGTTTCCACAGTTGGATCCAGGAGTAATCCACTGTCCATTTTTGCCTTTTTTCTGGAACATGTTGACAGTAACAATATAGAGTATACTAAACTTTCCCCTTAACTTCAGTAACCTTAGGATTGTCGTTATCCCCCATTTTAAGCTTCTGGACAAACCTTTTTCTCTTGTATTTTTACAACATTCATTCATTTCACTGTAGTGCTGTAGCCCCTGCAGCTTTACAAAGATTTATGGTGGAGTGGAAGCAGAACACATGTTGCATAGTTACATGCCAGGAGTTCTTTGAAGCTGGCTGCCTTGTCTCAGGGACACGCAATTGTCCACGCTGCATCTGGAGAATGTACCATGCAGGCATAACCATGATGTCGATGAGGACCGTTGTAAGACTTTACACATGGAACACATGTTAGTGGAAGCTATACAACCTGTTTTCATCTGTTCACTTATTAAGAGTGGAGCTGGAGGACAAAGGCCTCCAAGAGAGTGATGTGTGTCACCATTAGAGTAAAGGAGGTGTAGGATGTAAAGGGGGGTGTCCAAGTTGTGTTAGTCTCTGGCTGTGGCATGTTACACGAGGGAGCATTGCTAACCCATCCTGTCTTGATTTCCTGTTCTGTGAATCATGCCAGTCCCAGCTAACAGACAGGCAGAGAGACAGACTGACAGACAGGCAGGCAGCCCACTCAGTGGAGCAGAAACACCAGGAGCTCAGTGGCTGCCATGGATACACTCCTGGAGTCTCTTTGCTGCTCTCACTCTGTATGTTTACTGCATGTGTGCACGCATGTGCGTGGGTTTATTTTGGAAGCTTTGAGCCTGGTCACTATCTCAAGAAGGGGAGGTGTGTGTGTGTGTGTGCGTTTTAGTGTTGATTTTATCAATTTAACTGTTGTTCATGTTTTTTTTCCCCTCATGTCATGTCACATGTTAACGAAGTGTCTTTCTGTTTCACTCTTATAACTTAAAGCAGATTTACTCAATAATTATTTTTAACATTGATTTAAACACAAAACTCCTGTTAGCATTCTAGAGTGTTTTAGGGTCTTTCAGCTCATTTGTTTTTTAGGTTGACGCGTTGCTGATCTATTTGTTTTTGCCCACTGAATTTCATTTCCAACTGCTGCAGTCAGCTGTTTTAAACAAAAAAACCATGTTAACCAGGTACCTACCGCATCTCCCAGTAACTAAGAACGGGCCAACAAGGCTCTCACTACTTGTTCGAAAGCAATAAATTAAAGGAGAGCAAATGCTAACATTGTTAGAAGGCAGCACTTCTCCAGAAACTCCAAATTAAGGCTTAATTAATGTGGCCCAGTGTCATCAGCCATAAGTTAATATGTCCGTCTGTTTACAGCTGGTTGTGCTTTTTCCTAAAGGTATCAGTTATGTAAATTGTGTTGACTATAAACATTTATTGATCCAGAAGGTTTTTAAACATTTCCAGTACCGCTAAAGGGCAATTTTTTGGTCAGAATGCTACCGGTGTCCCCGCAAAATGAATTATTACCAGTTGCATCCTTTCTTCTTTAGGAGGTCCATCGGATCACCACAGGCGATGGCATCAAACGTGCCGACAAGGACGACGCAGCAGCCAGTGAGGTGGGCTGGATGACCTCGGTCAAAGACTGGGCTGGGGTCATGATATCTGCTCAGACACTGACGGGAAGAGTCCTGGTAAGTTCACATTCAGTCATCATCCTTCGTTTAATCTCTTGCTGACATCTCAGGCTGCTTTAGCCTACATACAGCAGTGAGGTCAAGCGTGACACTCAATCACGTTCACCCACAGACTTTGTCACGACAGCTGGAAACTCAGGTTGAACTGAATCAGGGTATGTTTGTCTGTGTGAGGGCTTTGTAAAAAACATTTTTTATAGGACAAGCCAGAAACTTTCCTCAGGAGTCCTTGACAGATGATAACATGTTGGTTCATCTACATGTCTTTATATTGTACAGGAGGATAATGCTGTACCTCACGCTACCTTGTTAAAAAGTGTCCATGTCAAAGACAGTTTTGATATGGTGAAGATTCTGTGTCTTTCTGAGATTTCTGCATCTATGCGAGTGTTTAATTTGGCTGTTGGTGGTCGGCAATGTAAGCAGCAGGACTAATGAGTGATGAAATGAAATTTTATGAGTGGGAGCAGCATGCCAAGGCTTGCTGCAGTGCTCGGGGCTTGATCCCACTTTCAGCCACCCATCTACAATGTGGTGCAGCATCTCCAGTTTTCTCAACATGCCGAGGTTGTTAATCAAAACTGCTGGATGGACAGACTAACTTAAGCATTGTAGCATGATATGAAACATGGAACGAGCTGTTTATTTATATTTGAGCAGCAGAAATTGGAAAAAAACAGCTACTGGCAATGTTAGATGATAAGAAGATAAGGTCTTTTCTGTGACAGCTGCTTCTAAAAACTGTCAAATCTGTCCATAGTTGTGACTTATTTATAAGCGTATCTTGGATCTCGCTGTGATAAACACTTGAATGTCAAGTGTTTGAGTCATAAAATGTGTATAAAAATCATATTACTGCTTTTTTTTGGTGGATGCTCATTTCAAATGTCATAAAGAGAAACATTTGGGTTTTTTTGAGGTGATGTGTGCAGCTGTAAGCTTTTGCAAAAAGATTACTTTATATCCGGAAGAAAAAAAACATTTTTAGATTTCAGTTTGTGTTAAAAACCGCATCATGTGGTCTGCTGACGTTTAATGGTGATAGAAACATACTGCTAACAGAAGCGTGACATCGGCTCGACTGCCATCCTGTTTTCCTTGTTTTTCACTTTGAACCACCAACGCTCCCTTCAGCTCAGCTGTGTGTGTGTGTGTGTGTGTGTGTGTGTGTGTGTGTAAGCAGCTCAAGTGCTCTGTCTCAATGATGGCTTGACACACAACTGTTTAGTGAGTGCTCGTCTGTAACCATGGCAACTGCAGCTTACCTAAACAGTGTGTTTGTGTGTGTGTTTTATGTCAAGCCTGTTTAGGGCAAATATTAAAGCCTATTTCCAGGCCATCTGAGAGGGAGTTTTCCTGGGGGGAGAGAACATGGCATGGTTTAAATGGAAGTGTAGTGGTGTGGCATTTATTTTGTGTGTGTGCGTGTTTGATTAGAGGTGAGCTGTTATTCTAACATCTTCACTCGCAAATTTCTCTTTAAAATTTAGTTTTTTTGCAGTCCCAGTGTTAAAATATTTCAAAACCAGTGTTTCCGAGGTAATATTCTTAAGCAGCTTTTTACATTTTTTTTTTTTTTTTTAAGGATAAAAGCAGTGCATGGGAATCTGGAAGATAAGGGGGGCACTAATTAGTTTTAAAATTTAAACTGGAAGGACAGAAAGGAAGGACAAAAAAAAAAGGCTACACAAAAATTGGGTTTTGCTTCAGGGTTACAGTACTTTGCAATTATGATGAAGGCTAATGGGCCTCAGGCTCTTTCACATATGAACTCTGGAGAATATCTGTAGAATCAGGTCCACATATTCTCTGGAGTTGCTCTTTCACACCTGTAGGACACATCAGGAGTTAGTCTGTGAGAAACACCTTCTCACAAGTGAGGAAATACACCACGTTAAATGGGCATTGGGTGGTGCCTGGGTTGAGTGTGTAGAGGGCAGGACATGATGCAAAAAGTACTCTGTGGAAATCACTGTTTTGTTTACTGCACTTCGAAGATCATGTGATCTTTATCAAAATGTGAATGTCTGCCCTCACAAATTTCAACATCTCTCCAGTTAGCTATAGTCGTTATTTTCTACATTCTTTGCTGTCTGTGTCTTTATATTTGTCTGCTTTGCTGCAAACCCCAGGATATAGATGTCATCAACATGACCAGTTGGTCTCGGTCAGCTAACTTAAGCTAATTACCCGGTCTATTCGCACATTTTTTTTTAAGTTGAGTGTCACATGAGTTTTTAAGTTTGTGTACTTCCACTAGCTCTGCACACATTTTTGTTTATGGGGCTGTCTAGATGCAGAATGCTCAGAGTAGCTATGCTGACCATTGTCTTCCATAAAATTATTAAAACCATACATAATGTTGTATTTATGTATTTTATATATAAAAATAAAGTCTAGTCTCTCACGTCATAATCTGGCATGTCAGAATAAAATCTGAAGTATTAACCCTAAGAATTGTAGCATGACACATTTCCGCCCAATGTGACGTGCTGCACAGCGATCCTTGCTGCACACTGAGCTGAATGTTTACCTCTGATGGTGGATGCTGAGTGATAAACAGGTGCAGGCTGCCCTGTGGAAGGCCCAGAGGCCCAATGTTCATTTGCCTGGCTGGCCTCAGATCTCAGCAGATTGCGAAAGATCCAACTTTGCTCTTAGGGCTATTTGATTAGTGGGGAGGACAGCTCCTGATGACCTTCTATCATTTGTATCAGTGGTCTACTCCTCATGCACTCAAAGAAAACAGATGAGGCCAGACCTCGTGTTTACATTGGTAATTTTAAGTCAGCTGACATTTGTTTGTAAAAACATGGGCTCTTCCAGATTGGGGACACAGTGATCCCATCTGTCAGTTTATGCATTATTGTATTTCCCCTCCCCCCAGTCACTTTTGCATCATATGAGACCCCCGTCCCTATTCATCAAAAATGTCATTACACTGCTGTTTGCTCACATCAAAACAAACAAAGCTCGCTTTAGGGGCTGAACAGGTGGCTGCAGCTTTTACCTGTGCCAAAAAACCCAGCAGGTCTCCTGTAATGTCGTACATCTATTTTCCGTTCTGTGATACTTTCTTCGAGAATGTAACTTTCATGAAATTGTAAGATGAGGAGTGTGTGATAAGGTGAGCCTGAGGTTATAGTGTGTTCTGGAGAGAAAAATGTGATTTCCCTTAAATGATGGACCCTGCAGAGTGACATTTAGCCCTTGTCTGCTTGGTTTAAGATGTCCACAGGGGAGCTGCGATGTTGCAAAGCTATTATTCTGGCCGGAGAAAGGTTTTCTATTAATGGAAGCACATAGCTGGCCCTGGGCAGTATTCAGTTTGCCGTCTTAGCCCCCTAACCCCAATCACAGTCACAGGTCAAACAGAGTCAGTATTAAAGTCAGACTTGGATGAATTGTCTGTGATTGCTTAGCATTGATGGTTAACTGTAGGCTGTTTTCCTCGTATTGACTTTGAGATTTTGTGGCATTCTCACGTGTTTTAATTGGGCAAACAGACATGATACTGTCAGGATAAGTTAGGTTGCATAGACATTTTATTATGTGGTACTGAAAGGAAAGGTTTAATGACTTACAAATAATTATTTAAATTATGTGAATCTTCAAGGCTTTTTAACACAGTGCAAATATGGTATCTGTTGTTTTTGTAGTTCTTAAACTTTTGTTTGGTTCCTGAGGTTAATGTGTGTTTAAACAGTTGCTTTTTTCACTTTTTTTATAATATTTTTTACAACAAGTATTAATTGCTTATGTGATCCATGGACAGTCTGGGGGAGCTCCTGTTTGCAAATTACACATTCGATACTGAAGAATAAGTTGAAAAGTTACCGTGACAAGACAAGTGAAGTTATTATAAGGAACAAGCAGGTTAATGCACGTTTTCTCCAGAACGACCTCAGAGAAACTGTGACTTGACATTTAGTTTGACAACTGTTAAACAAAGCATCATGTAAAATCATGTCATGCAGAGGTGACAAAGAAGGCAGGGCTTGAACTTTCTCTGAGACTGTATTTTTCTTGTGTTATACAAAACTTTTTCAACTTAATGTCTCAACAACTAAGTGCTACATTTGTAAATAAGTGTTCACCCCATTTGTATGTTTTTTTTTTCGCATTAAGACTTCATAGCTCTGTTGGTAAGGCAGTCGTCTACTACTACTACAGAGTTAGTGGTATGATCCCCGGTCCCAGCTATATGTCGAAGTGTCTCTGGGCAAGACACTGAACCCCTAACAGCCCATTCCCCTTCCCTGCTGTGCAGATAAAAATTGAGGAGGGTTGCGTCAGGAAGTGCATCCAGTGTAAAAACTGTGCCAAATCAACATGCAGACAAAGATCCACTGTCGCGACCCTTATCTCACAGGATAAGCCGAAAGGACAAAAAAATAATAATAAAAATTGTAAACATGCAAAAGATAAGGCTATGGCAGCAGCTTTTTTGCCTTTTATGAGTTTCACAGTGTGCAAACAAATTCACTTTGAGTTCATTATCAGCCGCTTGTCTAGAATTACATGTCACCTTCTAGATGAAGTACCACTGGATGATCGGGTGACTGAGGCATCTTCTGGCTTGATTGTGTCATATACATTTAATGTTGCCCGGGAGCAGGTGCAGGGGAAGAAAGGAGCTCAGAACAAATTTATAGGTGGGCCAGAAGGGCATTTTCTTCAGGCGGACAAACTCTGAGCGGCTCAGTGAGCAGCAGCAATTGTATCACTACATGGAAAAGCTTTATGTGTGATGAGAGTGGAAAAGGGGGGAAGGCAGAAAGAGAGTTAACACATTTGTGGGTGCTTGTTCTCTTCCCTTGGAGGTGATTATGGAGTTAGTGGCAGAAACAATCCAAGTGCCATTCAGAAGTCATGGAAGTGATTATCCTTTAAATGGCCAAGAATTCAACTTTGCTCTGCTTTGTAATGACATTTTCAGCATTCCATAGCATTCAGCTCAGCATTTAAGGACTCAAACAGCACTTATTCTACATGCCCTTTATTTATTTATTTATTTATTTATTTAGTCGGTCAGTCCCAGGTGACTGTTGGCTTGACGTTGGGGTTTCAGTGTTATTCTTTATACATTACTGTAACAGATATTCTACCAACACGCCCATGGCCTAATGGCAAACATAGGAGGCTGTTTGCCACCTGTGGCTTCCTGTGCCAACGGGATCATGTATGACTTTCGCCGCGCCCAGTGCAAGAGTGAACAATGTGGCAGCGTCACTCTGCTCTGTGCCTTGCCTCGAAGTCTGCCGCTATTTTCGGGCGCCAGCAGCTGCCAGGTCCGTTTTTGTCAAGGCCTTACAGATGGAGACAAGGCCATGTGTCTATAATTATTTTGTTGCTTTTGTACTTTTGAGGGTAAACAACAAAATCTTATTTTTTGTAACTATAAAGCATTCTAGTAACATTATATTATTTAATTTCCAATAGACTTCCCATTTTTATTTATTTATTTATTTTTAAATGACCTGGGGGTCACTACAAAAACTAATAATGCAGGTCAGTGCACTACAATGAAGAAACTTGAAAATTAAAGTAGCTAAACACTAATAAAGTACCTACTGAGAAACTTGTGCAAGTATTGCTACTAAAACGTTAGTGACACTATTAGCATACTGATGGTAGTATTAATTAACTGATACGTCAGCAACGCCTTTGAATTTTCCTTAGATGTTTATCTTCACTTTTGTGAACAGAATCATTTTTGAGATGTAAATCTTGTATGATGACCTTGCTTACTTCAAAGAGAAATTATGCTCCTTTTCAACAAATTGACATGGGTCTTAGACATCCCCTAGACATCCTTGTATTAATTTTCAAGCATACAAAATACAACAACCTGCACCTTTTTAAAAACAAACTGCAGTGTTTCAATTTCTTCATTGACCTCATAGGTTTTTTCATTTCTTTGCAAAGGATGAGTCTGTCTCCTTTACTGTTTTGCTTTGTATGGAGTCTGTTTGATTTATAACCTCATCAACATTTGCCCTCGGTGCAGCACACAGACAAATCCTAGTGTTGCTTTGACACATTCATTTGAGGTTGTCTCGACCTGTGGCCATCTGTGCCTGCAGAGTCCACAACCGAGAGTGGCTTGATCCTTAACTCTCTGCGCTCATTGGGCAAAATTCTTGGAGCAATCACACCATTAGTTTTGGACACCAGCAAGTATCAGGTGTGAAAATTGCTATTCCCCCCAGGGGCAGGGGCTAGCCAGCATTTCTAATTTGGAATTTCTCTGTTTGGCAGCTGCATTTTCAGCAGGATCTCATTTGGCACATACAGTCGGTGGAGTATAATTAGTTAGTGGTGGAAGAGCATCCTATTCAGACAGCAGGGAAAACTGAGGAAAAGAGGTTTGCAATAACATTCTTTCCATTCCCTAAATCCAATTGATGAGCAGTATTATAAGAAATTCCCGCACTCACAATGTTTTGGTTCTCTGGATATCATTTAAAATCATAGGCTACACACTGACCTGCCAACTGCTGTTGTATTCAAGCTCAGATAGTCTTATACTAACGGCAGCCTCCCCTTTCCTCTCACAGGCAAACATAAAGGAGGTGAAAATCTTGAGGTAAATCTTAATTGTTTTTATGGAGAGACGGCTGACGTTTAATATCAAACAGGCTTTCTCCTTAGTCACTTCAGTTCAGTTAATTAATGCAGCTGCTTAGAGGAAATAGATTTTTGGAGTCACAACCAAACTTTGAAAGTCCCCCTATGTTCACCCCTCTTTTATTTGCTTTATTGCATCAACCCTTCAAGTGCAATATATGAAATTAAACCTAAACTAATTGAGAAACCATTCAGGGCCACTGCACATATTTGTACTTCTGAATTCACATCTCATGTAACATGCATCCTCTTAACCCTTAAAAATACTACCTTTGCTGGATGTCCACTTTGTCTGTATACATAGTATAAATTTTACTGTTGGCACAGAGCAGAGTTTCTCTTTCACTGAGAATCTCTCTTCACTGAAGTGCTGCCAAAGAGATGAGTCATCACTCATACTCCAATCAAACTCTTTTAACAAGCTTTTTCTTCTCAGATGTTGACAGATATCAGAATATTTTTTGTTGTCACTTTTCTCTTGTTTTTAAGCAACCGAATTACAAGCCCAGATTTCAGATGAGGTGGAGAGTGTGAGGCTGGGTGGAAACACATCCATCCCCTTCCATCCTAAGCTCTTTACGTTTCACTGTGAGAGCGTTTGGGCTGCTTCCAGGACGGCTTAAATCATGGCTAAGCCATTGCGGGATTTGGAGTTCGACACAGCATGTTGTGATTGTGGGCATTTTAAAGTGGAATAATGGCACAAACTGTAGTAGCATAATCTTAAGTCACTTATTTATAACGGAGCAGAACAGGCTCTTTTGGTCTGATGAGAGTAGATTTTTTTGGTTCAATCCCGTTGCGTGAAAGAGTTATAAAAAGCAAAGAGAATCCCGAGTCAGCAGACGAGACGTTCCAGCAGGCTTGACCCAAACTGTTCAACGATACCTGATTGTTTTCACATCTCAGAGAGCATGTTGTCAGTGCCCGTAGATGGGATCGCCCACTGTGTACAGTGACCAGAGTCAAACAAACAGAGGGTCGGGTTTCAGGCTGTGGGTAGTTACAGTGCAACCTATTCAACATGTAGCAGAAACTGAGCACTTGTGTGGAGCTGCCAAGGGTTTAAGGGAGGATCCAGTTTCTGAGTGCTTTAACCTCCATTATTATTTTAATATCTCTGCAATATTTTAAGTTGCCAAATATCAGGCTACTGCATATATTCTTTACCATGCCATCATTGTTTAAACTAATATTAACAAAACACAAACTACTAAAATTACCACTGTTGCTATGTATTAGCACAGCCACTGCTGCTGTTATAATTTGAATTATTATATAGTTACTCATTAATGTTGTTTTATGCTGAAAAAGTATCATGCAACAACAAAAAAGATATATATTACCCAATTTGAAAGCCAGTATGGAAAAACCATAAAGTACATGGTTGCTCCACATGCACAATATTTGTTTTATTCTTGCAGCAGTATTATGAATGGAAGACAAAAGCATAATGTAACCCCCTTTATTAGGCACTGAACAAAGTGGCTCAGTCTTTAATGACTAAAGGAACAGTTCAGCCTCTGTAATGTCTGCAGCACTGTTTTATACCGACTATAACCACGTTGAAACAGCGAGAGAGAACATGTGAGATTTCCTAATACTTCAGACCATGAAAATGCTTGAGTCACAGCAGTAAAGGAAATGGCAGCAAATTCAATATAGTAGCTTTCTGTTCAGCACCATAACACAAGTCAAAGAAGCAGCAGGTTTTTCCACACAATTTCATTTTGTGTTTGTGTTTTTCTGACCTTTTTATGGTTCACAGCAGGTCTAGTTCAGTGTGATCTGACTAAAGCAGCCAAACAAAAACACACTGCCTATATTTTTAACTTCTTTAGTCATTAATCTTATGAGCTGGCCACATCAGGTTATGTTACTATATGATTATAATATGTGATAATTTCCTTTCGAAAACAACTTCTTTTCATGGATGTTGGGTCAGTTATTTTGCTATTGTGAAGAGGAAGCATCAGTTAAGACTCCAAACGTACAGCAGTTGAATATTCCCTTATTTGGCCAATATTTGGGTCAGTGTCATGAATGTTTCATCTGAACAGAAAAAAGGTTGCTCACAATCAATTTCACATGTTGTATAAACAGTTTAGAGGGTGTCTGAGTGTTATTATGAAATGGATCCATTTATCCAACTATACAACTATTGCGGCACCCTCAGCAGAACTCTGACTCATCTCTTCCTACCTTTCCAGCTGCGAATGTTAAGTGTATAGTTTTTGGGAAATAACAAATAAATACCAGAGGGCAGCTGGAGTAGCAAAGCCAGGTGTCACCAGGCACCTTTGAGATAACCATGTCCTTGATAACTGATGATGTCCACAGACATATAACCAATAAATGTTTTATCAGTGCAGTAGATGTGCCTTTTATATAATTATATTTTATAGAGTTATATTTTATATTATTCTTTAAAATTTAATGCACTCAGGAACCCCATGAACCTATTTCTCATTCTGACGTCTTTGGACACCCATAGAAACCTGCGGGAGCCTGTTGCTCCACGCTGTGTTTTCTGATGCAGCACACATTAGACCTCGATGTGTTGATGTTGGGTTACAGAGTGAATCAGGAAGTGTCGGTAGCTGTAGAGATGCTGCATGTTCTCCCACAGGCAAACCTCAATTCTCAGGAGTATACTGCTTATTGCTGACGACAACAACAGCCATTTTCAACTCTGTGCACTAGTAAAGACATGTGGCCAATCGTCCCCTAATTAATGTTTTATATATTTTTAAAAAAATAATCTTTAGATTTTTCAAAATGGCAGTCAAGCTGAACATATGATACATTCAGAGTATATATTATTTATACAAAATCATAAATCAGTGTGCATCAAGCTGCCACATACTGTAATTTAGAAAGCAGCTGTCAGGAAAGTTCACCAGTTATTTTTGACCCACTGTTTTCAACACCAGAGTGTGTTTGCTAATACGGTGTTAATAATCATAATGTCATCAACTCTCTCTCATGATGTCTGTTCGAGACTATGCTTGGAGCAAGTACTGTAACAGATTCTGTTTGTTTTTTTTTTATTCTAAACCTTTTTGTTCATTTATATATCTCTTAAAATGTGCTGCGTTAAAAATGTCAGAAAAAAAAACATGGAAAACTTTAAACTTGGCCTGGAATTTGCAAATTAAACAAGCACAGGTGGTGTTTCTCAGAGAACACTGGAAACATTTTTATCTTGCAAACTGCCTTAATTGTAGCCTCTGGCTACATTGCTACCCTTCTGCTGACATCAGTGTTTCGGGTTGTGGTCCCTCTATAACGTTAAGCTCAGTGCTGAAACATTATGATACTGTGCAGCAGCCCCAGGCAAACTCTGTCCCATAGCAGGAATTAAAACTTTTCATGAGCCAGGAGCATTCCTCTAGTTTCTGTCATTATTAACAGATACACACTTCAAAGTATGTTACCAGTATTAAGTACTGTTTATGTCACCCGTGTATATCAGGGAAGGCGTTATAAACATGGACACTTTAAACTTTGCACTAGTAAATATTGTAACAACTATAATAACCTGTGTGGTCATAAACATCTGTGTTCATGCATCGCAAATGACTTCATCAACTACAGTTACCCAGACATTCAAAGGCGATTGTTGTAATTTGTGCTCAGCACCACGGTCTGCATTTGTAGCAATAGCTGTGACACAGGGAGGTAAGGAAGGTCCTCAAAAACCATTAGTACACAATTGCTGCAAGTAGCGTCAAAAAAGTTACTACTGGTCATGGCAAAAGTGAAAATATCTGGTCTTAAATATCAAGTGTAATCAGTAAAGAAGCTTC
Source organism: Channa argus (assembly GCF_033026475.1). Taxonomy (NCBI): domain Eukaryota; kingdom Metazoa; phylum Chordata; class Actinopteri; order Anabantiformes; family Channidae; genus Channa; species Channa argus. The sequence goes on from NC_090216.1 coordinate 8,156,606, forward strand.
AACATCCAGGATGTCTTTTAGGGTTTTATTATCTTTCGAGAGAGAAGTACATTGAAGTTTCAAGTCCCCATCCTATGCAGTTCTAAACTTCCTACATCACACATTAGTTTTATAACCTTCTGTTGCTGGGCAGAACATTCTCCACCCTCAGGCTACTGCCCCAGCCCTTCTCTTCTTTTATGGAAACCTTTTCCCTTTTCAGCACTTTGATAAACACATGTGCGCACGGAGTGACTGGGTCACTACGGTGTGGGAGGGTCTGCTGTTAGACAATAACTGACCTTGGAGCAGTTCTGCAAACACGTCAAGACAAAACATGTATATGAGACAAAGATTGAACAGCATTTATAAACATCAAAGTACACTGAGTACAGGTTGCCATTAGAACTAGATAAAACACAAGCATTAAAATTTAGGCATACTTGATTTTCCATCCCACTACTTCAAGTATAACATTACTGAAATCTGAACAGACAGGCACGATGTACATATTTTTAAATTCAGTGTGATCATTTGTGTATAAAAGCCGACGGCTAACTAGTTTGGCGCGTTTTGGTCCTATAGAGACAGGTTGGCACTCATAAGTTGTTTGACTGCACTGAGAAGCAGCTAATTTAGTTTTATAGGTGTAAATGAAAGACTACTGTAACACCAGAGAGTGTGTGTGTGTGTGTGTGTGTGTGTGTAAATAATGTATGTGTTGAGGCTCTATTTTCTTTACTGGTGCCCCACTGCGAAACTAGTAGGGACTTAATAGGTGTCTTGTGTGCGAGGTGACGGGTTCCTTGAGACTTACATGAAGGCGTAGTGGGAAGCTTGGTGGCCACAGCTGGGCCATGCAGTGGTTGCAGAGGCTTGTTTTGATCCTGGAAAATGAATGTGAAAAGAGAAGCCACTGTTGCTTCTGATTCAACAAAGCTGTGTTATATAAAATTTAAATATTTTCATTTTGGACTGTCTGCTCTCTCTTCCATCAAGAAACAAGCGGCTTAGCAGGTGGTTTACAACATGAATTTAATCTGTTAGAGTTCAACTAAGTTGATCTGTAGTCTAAATCTCAGTATGGATTTAAGTAAATCCACTGATAGTAGCTATTTAATTTAAATAAAATCATCCCACAGATCCTGCTGTGACTGTGCCCTTAGGTGACTTGTTCTAAATGAATGCTCTCCCTTTAACATGGTAACCTTTTGGATTCAATATATAATGCAGATCTATAAATAAATCAAAAGATTGTTATGGTATGGGTGGGTCAGAGGTTTTTATTAGTAAAGGTCTCTTAAATGTCAGACAAGGCATTAGTTTCCAATTTTAGATGATGACACAGGAAACTTGTGAAATGAACATTGTCTAACGAACACCTTTGATGCTACATACACGTCCATTTCCAATGCTGCTGGTGTTGGTTCCCAGTAAAAGTGTTTACATCCAGATTTTGGAATTATGATGTCACCACTGCAGGTTTGTCCCTTTGGAACTGCTGTAATGCTGGTAGTGATCCCTAATGATGTGGAAGCTGCTGCACTCGGCTCCACAGGACGCCTGCAAAACAAAGAAATGATCTGCTTTTATTTTTTGACAAGATGAGACAGAAATCCCTTAAACCGACTGGTTTTACTCTCGAGTGTGTTACAGACACAAAAGAAAAGCCACCAGTGAAGCCCTGCTTAAGATACTGTACTGTCTGCACAGTATCTGAAGCAGTGAATATTACATTCATCCACCAGGGTTTCTAGGGATTGTTTGATGTAAGCTGAATTAAATCATGTCCAACTATTCAACTATAGTAATTATGCTGTGTATTGACACAAATGTACAATGGTTATATTTTAATTCAGTACTATCATTATGTGATTTTGGAGCGCTCTTGTCAAATGTGTTTCTATGGAAATATTCATAAAACAGTGCTGCATTAAAAAATGCAAGGGAGTTCATTGGTGGGAGCATGTTGTTTCAGGCACTGATGAGCCAATGAAATATGATCCAGGAAGTCCAGTTAAAGTAACACAGAAGTTTTCAAACAGTGAAGCACGCCTTCCAGTGAAATGACGACACTGCATGAGGTGAAAGGGACAGACACAGACCGGTGATCTCAAGAGATTAAGCCTGCAGTTAAACGGACCAGGTGGTACTTTAAAACCATTAGCACCCGATTTGTGCAATTTGTGTCAAATCTTATCTCTTTTTATAGTCATAACTTATGACTCACTCAAATCCCACAGATGTGATACATATCTGATGCATGTTTTTAGATTCATTGTGATCTACGGGTTCTAAGGTTATTATTGTCACAGATGTCTGTTGCAGATAAACATCTGCAAATCTGCTTAGAAACGCACACACTTTACCATAGAGCTGAGCTGAGAATCTGCATGTTTTCCTTAGTTTTTCCAGTGATGATACATTGCAAATATACAGTGCTATGTTTTATTTGGCATGGTTTGAATATTGCCAGTTTACTACAATGTACATGAATATAGCAGCATTTTCTCTATATAGCCCCCAAAGCACAGCACATTTGGTTAGAAATGATGAAGCTCAGAAAGACTTGTGTTTTTCATTTTGTCTCAAAGGAGGCCCACAGTGTTTGACCCATGGAGTAAAAGTTCCACCAGCCTGAAGGCTTATCAGACGACTAAACACGGCACAGAGGGTTATACAGTAGTAAACCTCAGGGAGGATTTTACAACTCTGGGAAGAACAGTAATATACACATTTTATTTTTCTATTTTTGCAACAGTTGCCAAGTAAATGGGTAAAAATATCTTAGAACAAAAGTATTTGTGCATGCACATACAGTATATCATGTGTTTCTGTCATTCTGACGCCACCGATCAGTCCGTCCTTGATCAACCGGTGAAGAAAGAATTCTACCAGGGTTGCAGATCTTGCAGCTCACAGACTGACCTTCAGCTTGGCCTCATTCGTGAATCACCAAAGCAGTAAAGCAGCTCGGGCATGACTAGACTGACACATGATGAGCTAATTTCTTAACCCATGCACACTTTCTGGGCATTGTATACCATTTCTCATCCTTATGCTGGTGTCTTCAGCAACTGCAGCCTTTTGTGCAGGTTAGTTGTTATCCTGCACGGATGATGAGTAATGTGACACTTCCACTGGGTCCTGGGTTTCTAATGCAGTCGCGTCTTTAAACACTGCTGTGAATCAACCTTCCTACTCTGATATTAAGACAACCCACTCAGGCCTTGTTTTCATTATTCAAGTGTACACTGAATCTGTGTTTTTATATATATTTATATATATATATATATATATATATATATATATATATATATATATATATATATATATATATATATATATATATATATATATATATATATATATATATATATATATATATATATATATATATATATATATATATATATATATATATATATGGATATATATATATATATATATGGATATATATATATATATATATATATATATATATATGGATATATGGATATATATATATATGGATATATATATATATATATGGATCAACAGTTGAATGTCTCGGATAAAATGTTTTATTACTGGAAACCTTACAAGTGAGTAGCAGCAGTTTTCCACCATTAACTCCAATTCCAGACACATAAAGACGTGTTTTGCAACAGCAGAACCCATGTTTCAGTCATAGCTTATGTGTCATGATCTAGACCCAAATACAATGAGACAGTTGAATTAAAAAAAAAAAGCTACATGAATATAAACGGTCTGTTTTTCTGTAAAGATAACTACATACCACCTTATAAGTCTGTTAAGTAAGGAAACAGTTGACAATTTATTGATTAGCTGAAAAGGAGCAACAGCATTCATTTGATGTTTCTGGCCATCTGTACATCCAGTCTTTGTTCTACTTGTAGCCTTGTTCAGTGACCATAAACTCCCCTCTTTATTTTGCTACACAATGCTCCATGTTCACCAGATATGTGCTAACCTTTCTTGGATGCAGTCTGTGGAAAATGGCTTGCTTCTGGTTTAAAAAAATAAATAAGAAAAGGTGGATAGAAGCAAGACAGCAAAGTAAAGTTGTGGTCCATATAACAGAAAAAATAAGCTGAAGGGAGCCTAATGCAATTGATTAGTGCAGCTTTATAATTGTGCTTCCTGAAGGTTAAACAGTTTGTATGTATATAAAACCCCATTAAATGTGATTTGGACGGTATTACCATGATTTTTATCATTCAGGCAGGTGAGACTGTAGACTGTATGAAACACTTGCTGGACAGGTTATATGAAGATCATACTTGAGTGTGCCATGCTTCAGGAGCACCTTCTGAGACCTCATTAATATGTGTGCTGTGTTGTTGCCTGTTGTCACAAGCATGGAGCACATGCAGACATCTGTTGAAGGCAGGTTTGCACTGAACAGAGATGCAGCTTAAAGGCCCAGGCTGTTTTAAATGGTTTAATTTATAGACCATACCTGGTTTTACATGTATATTTGCATGTAAAATTGAAGAGGTTGGCTTGCTGAAGCGTAGATTTTTGCCTTTAGGGAATTTTGTGTGTTTCAAAAAGCTTGTTACAAATTAGCTAGTACTTTCCATTAGGCTTTCAGTAAAAGAGTTTTTTTTTTTTGATAAAATGGTGGCAGCAAGAAGTTGTTTAACCGTCTTTAAAATGCTGCTAGTGGTAAGATTGAAGCAAAAACAGTTCACTTTAACGGACCATAAAAACCAAAACAATAAGCTGAAAGGCACTAAAGTGATTTGTCAGTGCAAGCAACAGTTTTACATTCAAGTCAATTGATCTTTTTTTAATGTAAAAATATGCAGCTTTAACACTGTCACTATAATAAGGAGTAGTAATACACATAGAAAATTAACTGACTCATATCTAGCAGAATACTCAGGATTATCATTGTAGCTGTAGTAGTGTGGCCCTATGTGCAGTGATGCCTTACAATTGCTTTCTGTGTAATTTAAGAGCTCTAAGAGAGTTGAGAGCCTCAGAGTAACAGCCGTCATCGTCATCTAAAGTGATGCTTTAATAGCTCCTTTCCCAGACTTTCAATATTGGAACAAGAACAACAATAACTATAATTATACAACTGAAGGTGCATCACAAGTTAAAGATGTTTAGTCTCATGTCCTGTCAGGAGCAAGTGTTTCACAGTAATGACATAGAAAATATTGTCCAGTGATGTTCATTTGGTGTCTTTGTTTGTCAGGGCTGCAGTCCATCACATTTATGGCTGTTGATGTAAACATGCTAATTAGCTGGTATCACCCTGAGCAACCCTGGGTAGACTGTGTAGACTGAGCAGGAGCTCTAGTCAGTGACGACTGTCACAATGACAAAGGTGTCTTGTGCAATTTAAGACATCACAAAACAGCTGCTCTAAATCTAATAAAGGCACAAAACCAAAATACATGTAAATACATTATTTGCCGGTACCACCTGCCACATATTTTGTAGACGGTTAATGTGTAGGACCAATTGTGTCTGCTCATGACAATGCACAGTCAATACCAAAAACAACCGCAGTAATGTAAAGAATTATTAAAATCTTAAGTCCTGTGATTTAAAAACTTTACAAGGATGAACTGTACTTTTTTGCTGAGAGAGAATTTCTTTTCTGTATTGAATTCGTGACCTGAATGAATCAATTTTTATACTAGAGAATATTTCTTTATTGATTCAAACTGAGGAAATTGTAAGCTGAAAAACTTTTCAAGACAGATATTTAAAAGAAATCTAAAATAGAAAAATGGATATACACTCGTTGCAATTCATATCACAGTCTGTAATTGCACCATTGCACCATTCAGATTAAAATGAGCACATTGATTTTTATTTATTTTTTTGTTTATTACTGTGCAATGTTGTGGGGTTTTTGTGCTTTTATGTCAAAGATATCTTGTTAATCATTTTGGCAATTGAGGACAGTCAGACAGGCCGGTTGGAAACCACCATGTCATTAGGCCTTATGTTTTAGAAAGCAGCACTGTGTTCCTGAGGAAGTTCGTGATGGTCAGTTACCCACGAGGAACACCAGGTCAGGGACTCGTGCTCGGACTGGAAAGGTTTCCCTAAAGGAGGACAGCCAGTCGACCGCACAAACGAATCCCTGGCATCATACCAGTGACAGCTTTGATCTTGCAGTGACCTCAGGCTTTAGAAGAATATGGAAGAAACTGACCCCTGGTTCTTCTCAATTCTGTTTTTAGATACTGGAGCAGCTCACAGAGAAACACAACCACCCACTGCACAATTTGGGATATGTGTGTTTCTAGCTTAACAGGACATCAAAGATTCCTCTAACTGGACCAGAACAGTAAAGTTATGTTAACTTAAGGCTCTTAACACACTAATAATAATGAGGTTTTTTGGATTGTTGTATAGCTATAAGTCTACAGTTTCTTTTCTTCCCCTGACATTGGTGAATAGAGCTGAAAGCATCCTTGGTTTCAAATGTTGTTGACATTTGTCATCCTCTGTGCCTTACCCCAAATACAAACAGAAAAGCAATAGGTTTTTATCTGACTTCACCTTTGGCTTTGAGTTTCCTCCGCACGGCAAAAGTTTATTTCCTGCCCAGGTGAAGCTCCCGTTTCTCTGGCAGCTTTTTCATGCTGCTTGATGGTGAGTCACACTCCTCACAGGAGGAGTGGAGGAGTATCATCGGGTTTGCAGATTGACTTTGGAATGCCTGAATGCCTCTGCTGATGTCCATTATAGACAAGATCACTCGTTATATTAAAATTTGGGAATGGGAAAGGTAATAGAAATTGTTGTCTTTTTAACATTTCATTGTAAGGACTTGGTCTTAGCTATGCTAAAAAAGCCATAATGTTTAAATACTGTGTCGTTTTAACCCTTTTGGCTTTGACGTGTCAGACTTGCCTTAAAGGACCTAAGATTCGACTTGGACTTGCATCACATGATGTGATTTGCTTTGACAGGCTGACCTTAAATTACTTGAACCTCTGACAGACTTGAGACTCGACTCTCACTTTGACTCTCACCTTTCAAATAACTTGAAACTTCACTTGGGCATGTTTCAAGTGAGTGATTGTCTTAAGATCTGACACACTGTTTTAAAATCTCAGTCAGGTTCATAAAACTTGCTGTGGTTTTCTTCTCGGGAGTGAAGTGTGTGTGTGTGTGTGTGTGTGTGTGTGGAAAAATAAATGCAAAGTGGACTGAGCTCGTGTTGGAGTCTGCACACACTATGCCCCCTTGTAGGTGGAGCCGCCTGTCAGCAAATGGCTGAGGGTGGCTGATGATACAGATGTGATGCATCATTATCTGGTCAAAGGGATGAATGATGAACACTGGCACTATCTGCTGTCTTGTCATGATTGCCCCCTCCTTATTATAGCCAGCATGTTTTAGTCATTGCCATTATTGAATCCTCCTGAGTTCTCTGCCTGTGGCATTACCATTTCTGTATCTGTACCACTGCTGTTACTAGTTTCTGGAATGGTCAGAGGCATAAAGAGATTTTCTGGCTTTCAAAGAGAGAGGTTTGATTAAAAATGCATGCTTTTTGTCATTACTGAGCCATCGGTGGTTGCAGGTTGACAATGCAATTTCACATCATGGAAATGAATTGGTCTGAGCTCATTCATTATAGATGCCCATTGGTTTCTTGTTCAGGATGGCTATTGTGTCTTTTCTAAATAGATGAAAGCCAGGTAGGCTCGCAGATAAAGCAGTACTGTATTTCAGGATGTAAAACATTTGTTCTGCTGTCTGGCAGAAACCTTTCTGTCCTTATCCGTTTCTCTGTGGGTCGAGTCCTCCACTACATTAGCGCTGGCTTTTAAAAGGGAAAATTAGGACACTCGTCTTGCAAGAGCATTAATGAGCTGCAGTGCTTTTTGACTTTTAAATGTCAGCTGCTGGTGCTATAGAGTAACATGTTCAGAGAATTCAAAAACCAGGTCTATTGTTTTGTAACAGCTGGACTGTAAAAATGAGAGATCCATAAACTCACAAAGTTTCTGCTGCTTTAGTTGCGTTTTAACCTACTTTGTAAGAAGTATGCTCCAGTTAGGTAATAGATATTCTGTCCTCTGTCCTCCTTTTCTGATCATCTTCCACCTTGTGCTCTTTTCAGAAAAACACAACACGACAGCGGTGACTTCTGAATTTCACTGTGTGATTCCCACTGACAGTAGTGTTGTGCCAGGTGAGAATGCGGCCTGTTGAAGTCAAAGAGCGGTCGCCAGTAGCTCTGTTTGCCCTCTAAATATCAAGTCAGCCCGATTGTTGCTGTTTATTCCCCATTTGTATTTACAGTTTGGTATCATTTCCTGTGGTGTTCGGATCAGTGATTAAGTTTCGACTAAGATCTATCAGTGTCAGAGCTGTCACCTGACAACTCTTGCTTTGTTCCCTAACACCCCGGGATCTCATGTTTATTAGCCTGCAACCTGCCACCCAGTCTGCTCTCAAAGTCTATCGGCTCACTGCAGGCTTCGGATTATTCGGCGGCGTCTCCCCCCTGCAGAAAGGCAAAGTGACAGAATAAAAGTGATGCCCTGGTTTTTATTATCACGCTGCTCCGCTGTGGCCACCGAAGCTTCAGGCTCAGCTGTATTCTTCCTTGTTTGTGTCTGCGAAAGCTGAAACCTTGTTTTGTCACCTCGCCCACTCTTCCACTGCCAATTTGCACGATGAGCCAAGCTCTTGTGTTTTTATTTACACTGTCAGATATACAGTAACTGATGAGTCTGATTATGACACTGCTGTTACTTTTACTTTTTGGTTTATATAACACAATTGAAACAGTCTGATGATATGCATCAGGGTCTGCCAGTGCTCATTAATAGGCGTCAAGCCCTTGAACCACTTCATTTCAACCACTCACCATTTCATTGTATTTGCTTCTCTATTCACATTAGGTTTGAGATTTCTCCTAATATTCTATGCCTCCGAGCAAATCCAACTTATTTTCATGCTTGTGGGTTATTTATCACTTCATTGAATGATTTAAAAAATGTTAGAAAATAGTTTATAAAACGTCCTTCATAATTTACCAGAGTTGACGTCTAAAAATCTTAATTTGCTCAGCTGTCAAAAACCCAAACTATTCCATTTACAAATGTATAAATTAAAGAAAAGCAGCTAATGGTAAAAGATGGAGAAGCCAGACACAGAGTTTTTTGAAAAGTAAATTCGATTATTTAAGTAGCTGCAGATTCATTCGGGAATTGGTTGATTAATGGATTAATTGCTGCCGCTTGATAAAGATCTTTTAAGAAAGTGTTTTATAACGCTATTTTAGACTGTCACAGACTTGTCACATACTCACTCTCTCTGATGTACATTCATTACTTGCCTACGTTCACTTGATAATATTTTCTCCCCTTTTTATTTATTTATTTTTGCCGTTCTGTAAAGTTATATATAATATATTTGAGTAACCTGCTGATGCAACAAACCATTTTAAACATTAGAAAAAAATGAGTAAAGTGAAAAAAAACTGCCTGTTGAATAAGTCACATGAAAGCTGCTAGAGCTGTGCCATATCATGTTTACATATCTATTGTAAATATCATCGGCAAATTCTCCCTAGGATAAAAATGTGTCATAACGTGATATTGACTATAAACTGTAGCTGCAAAATCCCGTGTTGGCGTATGTGGGCATCTCACACGAGCCCACAAACAGAACAAGTGTGATGGAAGGCTAAGCTCACACTTTGGAAATATAGTACATGAGGAAGAGTTAACTCTAATAAGAGCTTCCTCTGTCAATTGGAAATGCTTCAAAAGTGAATCAGGTCAAACAAACCTCTGTAATCTGCAAATTCAATTGAAAGAAGGTGGAAACACGTAAAAATTGTTCCACCCACTTAAATGCAAACACTGAAATATGAGAAGATGATATCAGTTCTCATACAAACAACCATAACAAATTATTTTGAACTCACAAGGGTGTGTCAGTATTTTTAAGTAAAGTTTTGTGACGTGAATTATATTGCGATACCTGTTGTTATCGACTGACCTCATGATGACCTTTATTTTCATTTCGCTCTGCTCTAAAAGCTGGGTAGTATCATTTAAAACTAAGTCAAATGGTTGTTCTTCTCTTTTTTTTTTTTTCCAGGTGGTGCTCGTCTTTGCTCTCAGCATAGGAGCCCTTGTAATTTACTTCATAGATTCATCTGAGTAAGTATTTTTACATTACTTCACTGCTAATGTTAGTGTTATGTTGCCCTGTTTTAATTTGTTCCACGGAGAGTTTTTTCTATTCTGAAACCGATGCATTTAGAACATATTGCTGTCAACCAAAAAGTCTCCATAAGACTACATACATACATACATACATACATACAGAGAAAGTGTTACCACAGCCTTCATCAGACTGAACCAGCTAGAGCATGTCTGAAGATACAACCTCAATTCAGAAAAAGTTGGGACGAACATATTTTATTCACAATAGAAAAAAAAGCAACATATAAGATGTTAAGACTGAGACATTTTACCATTTCATGGAAAATATTAACTCAAAATATTAGCAAAAGTTAGAAAAGGGTGATGTTTATCATTGTGTATCAGCCCCTCTTCGTTTAACAACTATCTGTAAACTTCTGGGAGGTGAGGAGACCAGTTGGTGAAGATTAGGAGAGGAATGTTGTCCCATTCTTGTCTGATGCAAGATTTTAGCTGCTCAACAGCCCTCGGCCTTGAAGCTGATTTTGAATTTGATGGCAGCAACACATCTTTAAAAAAGTGGGAACAGGAGCTGGAAAATTAATTGCTGCTTATCAAAAACATTATTTATGTTTTACACATCGTCCCACCTTTTTGTTGAATTGGAGCTGTATATAAATGACAGAGAAAATTAAGAGCTCTAAAAATGAGAAATATAGCAACTTTCAGTCTTTCTAGAGTTCATGTGCTCCCTAAGTTCTCTGTGTACCATGGAGCCATTGAAGTTACATTTTCAGCTCTCTCAGAGATATAAACATTTTCAAATGGTTCTGGATGTTTCCAGTTTAAATCACAAAAGCTGGATTAAGTTAATGTTATAATGGATATTTGGAAAAATGTATACATTACAGAGAATTATGATTTAAATTGGTCCCAGCCATTAACTCTCATAAATCACATAGTGCATTTACTATAGTGCAGCCTTAATGAGATTGAGTACTCTCTGTGCTAAATAGCATACAGTATATAAGAACAAGAACAAGCTGTCTGTTTTTTATCCAATCCCATTCCAGGTTAACTGTTCTGCCAGTGCTCACGAATGAAATATTTGTAATCTCTGTAATGAAAGGAGAGGGCAGGAAAGAGCAAAGTTCCTTTTCCAAACAATCACCATCACTCATCGCAGTAGAGGGAACGGAAGACCCTTTTAGCTCCATGTGCGACAGTACAGTATACTGTTAGTGCAGCCTGTGGTGTTTGGACAGGATGTGCTATTTAGACACTGGGCAAAATAGACCAGGCTAAAAGCTTTCATAAAGCCCATAGGGAGTCCCTGCTGGGAGCAATGTTGGGACAAAAAAGAGAAAATGGTCTGTAAACTCATGTAATTTGGCTGCTGGTCTTGGAGGCAGGCATTCAGGTAATTTGTTATTTCATAAGACCGCATTCACCTGAGGGCTTGGCTTTCTCTGATGTGGTTTGCGAGCATGATCTCATTTCTTTATCTGGACAGGTAGAGTTACATCCTCACCAATGCCATCTGTGGCCTCCTGTTCTCAGAACTTACTAGTAGCCATGCCTGATACCTTTTCACCTAATGAAGGATGACCTTCGACCTCTGTCTTTAACCTTTTCATGTGTACACAGGGCACTGTTACATATACAATGAGTGCTGCAGCATGCATCAGTGACATTTACAGTATATTTATACTTTGTTCCACCTTTAGTCATCTTTTCTAGGTCTGTTATTTTTTTTTACTACCTGTCAACCTGGCAAGCCCAGTACTTAAAGCCAAAGAGCAGCCAGTTAGCTGCTCTTTTTCTTATTTCTAAGTGGCAGCAGACTGTAACAGATACAGCCCTTCCTGTAATTAGTCCTGCGGGGCTGCTGAAGCTGACCCGGCTGGAAGCTTCACAGTGAGGACATCAACACAGCAGGCATGCCTTGATTTGTAGAAATGAATGTAATCTACATGTATGACCTGCAAAGGAAAGAAGATGGTTACATCTTCAGAGAGTTTGACTTTGAAAATGCTTCTATGTAGAGTTAAACTTTAGATGCCCTTATTTTGAAGTGGCACAGACAAAACAAAAACCTTTTTTCATCAACATATTAATTGCACTTTCAGCTAGTGCAGATGTTCCTACATAATCAGAACTAACAAACAGTGTCAAAGAGTGTCTAAAAAGAAAGTTGTAGTGATAAAATATAAATTATATTATTACAAAAGTTTGCAGCAGCTTCGATGCACCCTCTAAGTGATTACCTTTTAATCTGTAAAATCAGGTGTGACAGTGAACCAAAATAGGAACAGTTCAGGCCAGACAGTAGAAACTCACAGTATACCTAAAGGAAGCTGCTTAAAAGGTGACTAATTCTGTGTACATTAATTACAAGTGTGTCCCATACCTGTACGGGAAACTAAAATTAGGTTTCAAAGTGAACTTCTCAAATATAGTTATACGTGGTTTGTTAATCCCAAGATCACTGGACAGTGTTTTATTTAATTGTGAAATTTGGACAAAATTATTAAGGGACCTGTAGCAATTTAAACCAGCAGTAACTGATCTCGGCCTCTTGGTGGGAGCACAGCAAGTTGCAAGACAACATTGACCTATTTTCACTTTACACAGGTGCTAAAACATGTTAGCAAACCACACATGTAGTGGAGTCAGGGCAACGTTCAGTTATTAACGCTATCATTCATTCAATTTTTTTGGTATTTTGTCTACGTGTTGAATCTGTCCACGAACTCCTGAGAAAAGCATGTTTGTTAATCTGCTGCTTAAATACCTTATTCACCAAGTAGATGTTAACCTTGTCTGTCTGGCTTTTACTACTGCGCTTTGTCAAAAGCAAGATATCTTCTGCATCTGGAAATAGTTTTAAGAGTCCTGAGCTCCTTCCATAATGGGTTTGAAAACTTGTGTGAGGATTATTTCTGGGTTTGTCACTGGAACAACTGTAAAAAGCCTTTCATACACAGTAATTTGTGTAATTGTTAATGCAAACAATAATAATTACTAAAGATTAAGATTTTGTAGATTAATTATTCTTATAGATACACTCTATAATCCTAAAGTTTATAATGTTACAAAAGGAAACCTTGTCACTGTTTCTGTCAAGAGTTTTTTTTTTTTTTTTTTTTTTTTTTTTTTTTAAGGATTGTAACTGAATCACTCTCTTCAGAGACCATTAGCGTCTGATTCTGCTTGTGAGGTGCTCTGTCCTGTTTGATCTGAGACTAAATTGAATAGGGAGATGGAGACCAGGGCTGCTGGGAGGGTTTGTGATCCATAACGGGCCTAGCTACCTTCCAAACCAGGCCTACTGGAACTCAATTATTACCACTGTTGCTCTGCCCTGCCACAATATGGTCTGTCACCCTGCTATGACAGGGATTCGCTCAACTGGCGTCTCATTACCGTAAATGAGAGCTCAATCATCCAAGAATGTTTCTTAGAGCTGCCAGGGAAAAAAAAATATGGGTACAGATTTTTCTTTTGGTTTACATTTAGTGTAATCTTTGAGACGAACAAAATGAGGCAGAAGCAGGACCAATAAATGTAACATTTAATGTATGCACAACTTGCTTACTAACTTACTAAAGATGAACAAGTACTTTGTTACTCTACTTAAGTAGGAATTTCAGGTATCTGTACTTTACTTGAGTATTACTCCCTACATATTAACACAAATATCTGCACTTTCTCCCCATTTTCCAAACAAGCTTGTATCTTTTGTAAATGCATTTTTTTGGAAATGTGAATTATTTTTCATCCCTGCGTGGCTGTTGTCTACTTGCAGAAACAGTTGCGATATTTACGAGCAGTTTCGTGCAGGTGTTAACCTCTGCAGTCAAAGTTGTGTTTTAACGTTGGTTCGGGTCTACTGTGTAACGACAGTAGACCCCTTAGAAATATTACAAGCAGCCAGTCACAGAGAGTTCTTTTTGGTGTGCTGGTAAGAAAAGTTGAAAGAACCTGCCTGAAGTTTTTCACAGCACAGCAGCTCTCTAAAATCTGATTTGTGTCAACTCCACCAAAACTTTTAAAAAAGTTCAGTGACATCCATAAAGTATAATAAATGTTAAGTATTAACATTTTCACCAGATGGATACAAATTTTGCGACTGTCTATTTTACAACGAATAACATCATCATCTTCATCAAATATTTACTGATATGTGTAACAGAAAAAAAAAACCTGAAAATTTATTTAATGTTTTTCAACATCACAATGTTGGTTAGAGTGCAAAAATTGTATTCACAATAGAACATAAACAACATATTAGATCTTGAAACGGAAAAGTAATTGCCACAAATCAAAAACAAATGGAGGAGCATTTGACAACTAATTAGGCATCCATTAACATGACTGGGTATACAAGAAGCGTCTAGAGTTTAAAGATTTGCAGAGTTTCACCAATCTGTGAGAGACTGCACCAGAATATTGTGGAACAATTTCAGAAAAATATTTCTCAACATAAAATTGCGAAGACCTTGAAGATCCCACCATCTACAGTATCTTGTATATAATATCGTCAAAAGATTCAGAGAATCAGGAGGAATCTCTGTGTGCAAGGGACAAGTTCGAAGGTCAAAACTGGATGCATGTGATCTTTTGGCCCTCAGGAGGCACTATATTAAAAACAGGCATGATTCTCTACTGGACATCACTGCCTGGGTTCAGGAACACTGTCTGTGAACACAGTTCCAGATTAATTTTGGTTTATCTTTGCAGACTTTCTACACATTGCCATTTCACCATATAAAATCTCTTTTTACATGTTAAGCTATAAAAAAAGTTTACTTTACACTTAAAAGTGACCAAGCTGGAATAATGTAGTTTACGTACTGCTGAGGATTTCTAGAAATACTGTTTTGGTTAGAGTTAAGATGGGATGTGATGGCTTTAAGACGCTGGCTGTCTCATCATTATGCCAGTGTCCCTGCTGTGAATCAGATCTATTCAAAATAATCCCTAAAGTATTTTAATGTAACCTCTTCAACTATTCCAGGGCAGTATTTTTCAGAGGGAATTCATCAGTTGTTTTTTTTTTTTTTGGTTTATTTTTTTTTACATAACAAAAGCAATTTGCTTTATTCTGAGTGGTATTAAAGAGAACATGTGGGATTGTAGCCGGTGAGTGATGTGATCTGCATTAGTGAAACTTGTGCGTGTGAGTGTTGGGTTCGTGCGAGTACAGAACTAAGAGCGAAGCATGAAAAAAAAACTAACAACACTAACCGCCTGGCACTAACATGCTGCAGAGAAGTAAGACTGTAGGAATTCAAATCCTCTAATGTGATGAAAACTAAAGTTTTCATTTTTTAAATTCAGAAAACAGTGAGCATTTGCAGTGCTACAAAGAGCTGATGATAAAGAGGTAATACTGGCAAATATTTGGGGCCAATCAGGGAAAAGAGGCCCCAGTGGCCACTCATATTTGCCAGCTACAGTATAAACCTCCAAAGCGGCCCAAAAAGTGGGACTTTTAGCTACTGTGTGTGACAGCTGGATACTGTTAGTTACTGTATTACATACTGTACATACAGCAAATAAGGAATGAAAGGAGCATGTCATTCTGGTCAACAGGAGCAAAAGAAAAAAACTTAGAAGAGGAGTGAAGAATGACTTGGGTTTGTTTCGAGGGCCTCGATGAGTTTCTTCGTTTAGAGAGAGAGAGATCACTACTGATAATTTCACTACCTCAAGGTTGTGAAGCACTGCATTCGGGCTCCAGTAAAGACTGTTTTCATTATCAGTTAATGTATAAATAGTTTTTCCATTTAATCACTTAAAATCTCCTAAATATTTAAAAAAGAAACATGTTTTCAGGTGATTCCCTCCGTGTTTTGTTTTTCCCTGACCAACAGTCCAAAAGTCAGATGTGCCAAGTTTAATAAAAAAAACTTTGCAAATGTTTTTATTTTAATTATTCTCTTGTACAAAAATGAAACAACATGAAACAACAAGATGATTCATCTACTAATAATTTCAGCACTAACTGTGATAACTAACCTGTTTTCATCTAAGTCTTTCAGTTGTATATATATTTTTTAATTTTCTCAATTATTGAGTACAATTATTTATTAATACAACATATGTTCTACATTAAAGCTGGGCACTTTTTTTTATATACAACCTGTGTTTGAATATTTGTTACATTTAAAGTCATGAATATTATTACTGCATCATACTAACCTATTACATTCACATTTACTTGGTGAATTATTTCTCTTTATTTGGATTCTTAGTGCCAGATACAAGCTTTGTGAGGGTGAGATTTTACAATATTGCTAGCACTTGCTATGGCTGCCTGATTTTATTAAAGAAGACATGACCCCTGCATGCATTTAACCCTTAAACTACTGCATTGGCTCTGCCTTTCCATCACGTTTGACTCAGTATCTACTTGCTCTATGTTGTTTATGAGATGGGAAATGCAAGCCTGAAAGGAAAACAGCATATTTGTAATAATAATTTATGTAATAATGCACTTGGAATATTCCTTAGACATGTTGTTTTGCAGTTATTTAAGGGTTAATCAGGTATATCTTGATATGTTTTTGCTTGTGTGATAATAAATGCATGTCCTTTCCCAACAGAAAAACACATTGGACAACTATTGCACTTTTTGAACACTTATGTTGCTCTTCTTTTGAAAATCTTCAAATGCATTTTCAGGAAAAGAAGAATGCACCTTTTATGCTTTATTTTCCATAAAATGCTGTTGTTATGTATCCGTTTTACTAAAGCTTTCCTCAGTGATTCTGTCACTTCTGCTTCTCAGACATTAGCACGCTTTGTTTCTTTCTCTAATAGTCCTATCGAGTCCTGTCAGAACTTCTACAAAGACTTCACATTGCAGATTGACATGGCCTTCAACGTGTTCTTCCTGCTCTACTTTGGCCTCCGTGTAAGTTTAAAAAAAAAAAAAAACTTGTCTTTTTATTGTCTCTGTACCTGAAAACTGAGACTCTATTATCCTTCATTCCCACAGTTTATTGCTGCCAATGACAAGCTGTGGTTCTGGCTAGAGGTGAACTCAGTGGTGGACTTCTTTACAGTTCCTCCAGTGTTTGTGTCGGTGTACCTGAACAGGAGCTGGCTTGGTGAGGATGCCCATTTTCACCCACACAGGCTGTTTAATTGAGCCTGTAGGTTCCAGGAGCCTTTGGTGCCACCAAGTGGATTTAATGTGTGTAACAGTTGTCAGTGAACATGCCAGATTATCTCAATCACCACTAGTGCTAAAAAAAAAAAAAAAAAAAGGGCAGATTCATGGTATTTATTGAGTTATTTACGTGGGCACACCTACAATATTAGCCATATACGTTTGATAATTTTGTCATGCAGTGAACTTTGCATTAGGATCCTGCATGTCATGCATGAGAATTTTGAATGGTTCTCCATCAAATTAACAACAGCAAAGCATGAGAAGTGAAAAGCATGGTGACTGGAAGGCTTTAGGAGCTTTACTCATCAAACTAATGATGTTTGCATGACTGCACTATCAAATATTGTATGGCTGTAGAGGGTGTGCCATTCGAATAGGCTTTTTTTTTTTTTTTAGTTTGATTGTTAATACTCTTCATACTGTTCTATGGATACCATGTCTTCATTTTGGAAGCAGTGGTCACTGTGCTGCAGATGTTATTCACATGCCCTTCATCTCTCTAGCAGAGCTCTCCAGCACACCTGTACTAACACTCAAATGAAATCCTGTTTTGATTGAAAAGTACACGAATGGATAAAAAGGTAATAGGCTTTGTTGGGGGATCGAGTGCTAGAATAGAAGTCAATCTGCTAAATGTGTGAAGCTCATCACTCAGAGAGGTCTGTGAGGAATTAGAGGATTAAGGGGAATTATTATTTATTTTTTTTGGGGGGGGGGGCGTTACAGGTTTTTGTAGCTGCTTTTTCTTTTCCTGTAAGCCTCAGAACAAAACCCACTGTGTAGCCACACCAGCACCTCTTTGAGCAATCAACACCCTCTACTTTAGAGCCAGTGTGTGAGCTTGATAGGCACAGCTGTGTAATGTGCCTGTGTGTTTTCCCTGATACTGTATACTGTGTAATGTGACTTGTGGCAGCAATGACAGTAGGTAGTGCTGGTTAGTGGTGCCATCTAGTGGACATGAGATTATGGCTGCCATTTTTGTTTGAGAGCATTTACTGTACTGTAGTGTCTTTATGAATGTTGTGATCTCAGTGATGTTCTAACTGGTTCTGATCACAGTTGTTGGGAAAAACAGTACTTGCTGACAGGTTATAGCATCACACTTCTGTCTGTGGCAAGAAGTGGATGTTCTGAAATCTGAAATGAGTTAAGAATCCTTTTTAACTTAAACTCCATTTTGTGACACCTGGATTTGTTTTGGGTTTAAAGTCTGTGCTTATTCAGTCTGTCCATGTCTAAAATTACAGACTGTCCCCAGTTTCTCAACATGCTTCCCACTGCTGTACGCTGAGAGCCGGTCGGATAAGCCTAATGTATATGTACGTTTACATACGGACATGTTTTCTTCTAAATGTTGTAGAATTGCCTTAAAATGGTGGTTTATCATTTTGGTTATTTGTCTGTCATATGGTTGTTACTGTAACCATCCTGTTGTTAGTGTGTGTGTGTGTGTGTGTGTGTGTGTGTGTGTGTGTGTGTGTAGGTGCTGCTACCTTTTGTTTTTTGTACCAAAAAAACAAAATAGGCTTTTTGTCACACACCAGATGAGACAACAGTATATACTGTATGCAGGCTTGAACATCATGGAGAGAGAGAGAGAGAGAGAGAGAGATATCTCTCTCTCTCTCTCTCATACTGGAACTGGAAATTTATATACAATTTTGCAGGAATAAGAGTGCTACTGTTTAACTAAATGAGGGGAAATAGTGACATTTTCTGTTGTTTCTGCAAACCTCAGTGGGGAAAAATTCAGTGTCAGACAAACAGTAATCACAGTAAACATCGGCAGTGAGCAACTGCTATTGGAGGATTAGTGACTGCTTAAATGTTACATTAAACTGGGGTTAAACACGTGATGGTCCTACCCACCTCAGCAGCCTCTGCTTGCAGCTGTCGAACGCCCACTTCTGATCAACACTCACATTTCACAAGGCACACAGCCAAACTGCCAATCCTCCTGTCCGAACATTTTGACACAAACACACACACACACACACACACTATATGCGCTAATATTCTCCCAAACTGACACGCTCATTGATGCAGGATGAGCCTGACACACATTTCAGATGAGCGAGTAGTGAAGTGTTTCTCTCACAATACCTGAAGTGGAAGCTCAAAGTCTGAGCTCCTGCCGATGCAAAACTCAAGCTGCCACCTAAACAGCTCAGTTCTTTCTGGCGGTGACAAATATTACACTACTTGAACAGTACAGGATGTTGTGTCTTGGTGGTGACCACATGCTGGAGCTGAAGTTTAAAACACTCAGTGAGGCTTTTGGTTTTAAACTGTCCACAGAACCAAGATTTCTTGCCCCATCAGTTAAATACTGTATGAGTCACACATTAATGAAGAAAGAAGAGGTGGTCTGAGTTTTAAAGAGAAGCTTAATTTTACCAAAATGAAATATTAATTCATTATTATTATTGCAGACATTACCATTCATTAATGTTCCGAGATTTTATAACACATCATCTGCTGTTTGAGTAATAAGTAGATTCCTAAATGAACGAAGCAATCCTCACGAAAATGAAAAATTAGTGGAATGTCATATTTTCTGCTTTGTTATTCACCCTACAATTTTCCTCAATTTCCAATACAATTAAAAGAAAATTGCGTTTTCACTTTAATCTGATTTTAGTGTTATAAGGTAGTTTAGTTTTCTGTCTTCTATATAGTTATAGCTTTTGTCTTCAGAAATCCTGAATATTTCTCTACATTTTTCAAATGAGACATTATGTGAAGGAAAAATGATCATTTTCACAGTTCGCAGTGCTTCATTTTAAACTAAAGCTTTTTGCACCTCCAACTCTTTATTGTTCTTACTTGATATTGAGTCAACAGTCATGGTATTTTTCTAACTATAGTAGTAGCCATTATTTCTGTTTTACTGAATGGACTTGAAAGCTTACTGTGGATCCCAGCTAGTTGCTGCATTTTCAGTCTTTGCAGTTTGTGCATTCAGTTTTTACATGGACTACAGTGGCAGTTATTACATCAAATCTGATTAATTTAAGGATTACTGCAGAATCACTAAATCCATAGAGAAATGCAATGATTGCCAAAGCTTCTCCTTCTTTCCATACACAGGTTTACTGGTCATTTGCATAACTTGTTTTCTGTTTTAAATGCTGGACAGAGATACTGTTCTTGTCTAAGATTAGAGAATGAAATTTGTCAAGAGCAGTTGCGTGGTTGTAGGGATGAGATGTAGGTTACATTGTGAAGCCAGCTGATGGACAGAATCTCTGTCCGGCCTCTTCCTTTGCCTGGATGAATCCTAAAGGAGCTTACACTCTAATATCCTGATGGGAAAAGGGTTTGCTTTAAGCTCGATGACCGTGCCTCATCGCCACAAGGATACCACGAATGTCTGATGTTTCCTTTGTGGTGTCAACTGTTGGGCGCAATTGTTTTTGGTTTTTAATTTTTTTACTTTTTGGAGGAAGTAATGGTTTAACATCGGCCAAGTAGCGCAGTAGAATAGTCAAGACGTGGATGTGAAGCAGATTTTGGACTTTACTTTACATTTGCCAGTAATTTTCAGGCATGATTCCCACTAAGATGTTAGTGTACAGGGGACCTGATGGAGGGACACAAACAGAGACAATTCCTAACACAAGAAGACGCAAGAAATCGACTGGGGAGCTCTTCCAGAAGGGATACAGGGTCAGGATGAGCCACTTGCAGGTCACAGACAAGGAGGACCAAGACAGTTTCTGCTACAGCTTCAGTGCATGCTTCCACGTAATCTCCTACTGGGGTAAGACCTGCAGGACGTGGGAACCAGGGGGAATCTCCACTAAAGCTAAAGGCTGGCATGTCCAGAACTCTTTGGTGTCAGCTGGAGCAGGTTCAGGTTCAGGATTTGCTCAGTATTATGCTTCCCCATCTGGCCAACATTGACAATTGAGTTGACAAACGAGTTCTGGCAAGGCACATCACTGTCCACGTCATTTTACTAAAGATTATTTATTTATATTTTTTTACTGAATGAATTCTGTAGCATCTCTGATTTGTGTCATGTGGCATTTGTACAAATGTGTCTACTTGATAAATACATACAGAGATGGATTTTATTTGAGTGCTCAATCTTAGCTGAGGTGGCTTTGTTTATGCAGCATCGACACTGCAGTGGATTCAGCTTTTTTTTTCTTTTCTTTTTTTTCCCAAACTGAGCTGAATCAATGACTCATTTAGCTTTGAGGCTCAGGTGGGAGGTTCCTATTAGCAAGTAGTTCACTGCAGTGTGCCCCTAAATGATGAAGCATAAACAACAAATTGTTTTTGGTTTATATGATGTTTTTGTAGGAAATGGTAGTTTATGGCATCTATACTTGTATATTCAGGCTGACATACTGGTTATAATGAGGCTTGTATTTAACTTGTACGCACCGAAATGATGGTTTGGCTACAGAGTGTGTGTGTGCACTGTGGCTGGTGTTTTCACTTACTTCCTATTTTGTCAGTGTTATTCTGTCCTTGTACTCTTGGCAACAGGCACAGGCTAGATTTTTTTTTTTTTCTCCATCCCTTAAATACCCTCAAATTTAGGATTTGACGAAACATCTGCGTGACAGCATCCACCTGTCTTTATTCTAATCAAGATTTTATGTGTCAGGTAGGTGCTGGTGCGCTGTGAGGCTTCTGAGATTAAAATAGTGTAACGCTGGAGATGCGAAGATAGCTGCAATGGTAGAGCTTGTTTTATTTTTCCCAGTACATTTAAACTATATTTTACTATTATAAAACAGTAAGTACGTAAGTGTTCAGTTGGATTTTTTTTTCAAAATGAATCCAATGAAGCTGATAAACATGGATGAAAGTATGAAAGGTAGGATTTTCTTGTTTAACCACAGACAAATGTAATTGATTTTGCCTGTATTATTATTAATCATACTGTATGTGGTCTTTTTTTCTCACAGGCTTGAGATTTTTAAGGGCCTTAAGGTTGATACAGTTCTCAGAAATTTTACAGTTTTTGAATATACTAAAGACAAGGTAAGCTCACGAACATGTTATCTCACTTTTCGTCAGTGTGGTGGACTGTGATGTTTGTGGCAAAGTGAAATTGTGCATGTACAAAGATTTATGTTGATGATATAAGCATAAAATACAGGTTATTTAGAAGGGGAAGATTTGTTTTTGCTTGATTCAAAGTTGGTCACAGCATGAACACTATGTAATGAGGTCTAGATAATTTGTAAGTCAGTGAGGTTCTGCATGGTGCACGCTGTAGTTGTATGACGCAGTCTTGAATAAAACCGCTTTCTGTCTCATTACTGCAAAGAATTAAAGCTTTTAGCACAGATGTCATGTCAGGAAGAGCTTATAGAGCTACCAAATGCTTTAGAATAATCTCCTCAGCCGTTCACGCCTATGAAGGGAAAGACTGAACATGAAAAGTAGTATATATTGTGAATTTGTAAAATGCATGTTTCAAAACTAATATGCACTCTGCTGTTATTCCATATACTTTAATGATAAACGTATCAATTAAAACACATACAGCAGTTTGAACTGACTGTTGAGTGTGAGTGAGTAAATTTCACATTCAGATCGAAAGTTTAACAATCGTACTATTTCATTTCATTATACCTAAACTCAATGTGATGCATTATAGATCATGCATCCATTCAAATTGTGTTTTGATTTTTTTTTTTTTTTTTTTTTTGGGTGCTTCAAAATTTGTTAACCCGTTTTCTCAGTTTTTGTCTCTCTGCACAAACATGAGCTATGATTTAAACCAAATATGTAAAATGACCAAATCCTAAATATTTGTGGGCAGCAAAAATATTTGAACCTCATTATCTGGTGTGACTTCCTTTTTAATTGGGTTCCTTTTAAGTAGTTTTTAGATGTGGTGTTTTTAGGGGAAATGTCCTCTGTGGACATTATTTGAGGACAGGGTGAGTTTAGGTTGTGCTTATGCAGAATTGGAGAAAAGTGTTCACAAACTTCGCAAGTAATATTCACAAGTGTATTTTCCTATACTAACCTAAATGTTGTCTGTTCTCAATAGCAACTCGATAAAGCTGGTGAACTTGTGCTCAATCTTCATAAGCACATGGCTCACTGCAGCAGGCTTCATTCATTTGGTAAGTTTATGCCATTTAATTTAAGGAAACAATATGTTGGTGCAGCAAACCGCCACTTGTTATTAGTGTATACTGATAAGGGGGGAAAAGCGTTTACCTATTTGTTTTTGCGCTTGTTTAAATCTTGATGTCTGTTCCAGGTGGAAAACTCAGGGGATCCTTGGGAAAACTTCAAAAATTCCCAGGACCTTTCGTACTGGGAATGTGTCTACTTACTCATGGTTACTATGTCCACTGTTGGCTATGGAGACGTTTATGCTAAAACCACCCTGGGTCGCCTGTTTATGGTCTTCTTCATCCTTGGTGGTTTGGTAAAAATCCCTCTGATTACTTATTCCTGCTTATATTCCTCCATGCAAACACCATCACAGCCTTTCAGGCGTTAAATGCTGAGATGCTCTCAGCTCAGAACACTGTAGGCTGATGTTTATTTGATGCTCACCACAGTTTGTTGCATGTGATATATTGTATGAGCTGTCTACAGTGTTGCAGCATTTATTCAGGTATAATGATGATGATTTGTTATATTCACGAATTACTGAATGACATACAGGATATTTTTGCATTTGTTTTTAACTGTAGAAGTGTTGCGGTTTCAGGTGACTCCAGCCCTTTGCTTCCCCTCCCCTCTTTCCAACAAACACAATGTTACAAGGGTGATTTATTATAGCCCGGCTTTATGGATGCAGCAAAATTCTGAACTCTGAATTCTGGGGAATAAGTTTTTATAGAATGATAAGGTGATGATGGAAGAAAATAATCAGACGAAAAATTCCTTTCTGGGTTTCACTTTAGATTTGAGTTACCCGATAAAGAAAGAAGTAAAGTTGTAAAGCTTGCAAAGTGCATAAGTGGATTAAATATCAGGACTAACTTTAATAAAAGTGAAAGAGATCCGTTTAAAGGTTGTGTAGGTGGCATTTTGGGCATAGTTAGGATTTATATCTCTTTAGGAACGAAATTTAATCAGTAAACAACCCATTTCCAAATGAACACAGTACACTACACTGTAGTCTACTTTGTCTTGCTATGAATGGGCACGAGACACGAACTAACATTATGGTTTTGAACATTTCACTTAGAGAAACCATCACATGAAGGGGGAAAAAAAGGCCTCATAATAGGTTGAAGTCAACAAAATTCTAAATAGTACATTTTAACTCTGTAATAACTGTAAGATAATTAATAGGACAGATCATCTGATAAGTCACTTTCTACCTTTTTCCTAATGTTCTTGTTTATTACCCTGCAGTAATTCAAAAGTATTTGTACTGTGGAACCCTGTTTTGCCCGTAAACTAATGGTTTATTAACGCGTATTAGCCTTTAAGTATCTACATTTTTGGATGTGGAGCTGTCCATGTGACTGTGCTACCTGAATCATCCCACTATTTGTGTTTGTTGGACAAAACATGGCACATAAGGCTTTTTCTTTAAGTTTTTCTACCACAGATTGACACACTGTCCATCAGCTGTCATTTTTTCCTTTACTCTGTAATTCTTCCAATATCCGTACATATTGGCCTTTTAATTTCCTTTTTCATCTCCATATTTTCATCTACATTGAGTCAGCAATGACTAATTTTGTTTCTCTCTTTTCTATCACCTCTACAGTAGAGTTCTTCTTTCAGACTTTACACACTTCTTTGAAGTAAAAATAGAGGACCTGGTCTTCTTTGCCTATCTTTTTTTTTAGTCTCCTCTTCTGTCTCCTATCTTCTCCTTAGGCCATGTTTGCAAGCTACGTCCCTGAAATCATAGAGTTAATAGGAAACCGCAAGAAATATGGTGGTTCCTATAGTGCGGTTAATGGGAGAAAGTAAGTATTCATGGAGGCTCTACTGCCTCCGCCGCAGTAGAACCTTCTCTGCATGCCCTTTTCTTTTTCTTTTTCATGCATGTAGGCCATGTTTGCTCGCTACGTGCCAGAAATTGCTGCTCTCATCCTTAATCGGAAGAAATATGGAGGGAGTTATAACTCGACCAGAGGCAGAAAGTAAGTCAAACAAATCAAAAACAGCTTCAACTTTTTAATGGTGTGGTTTTGTGTGACTCAAGTGGCCATCTCGTAAAGAGGTGGCATACTCAGATTTTAGCTTGAATAGATTTGAGATGTAATGATACAGTTAGCACTGAAGTCACACTTGTGACTGAAGAACTTGGCCATGATTAATGTGTAAAGTTTATTGTATTGCTGCTTTTTTTAATGTGTGTAAGCTGTCATTAGTGCTTGTTGTCATAAACTGTCTGCTTTTACACTTCAAACACAATCTCCATTCTGACAAATTATTACGGTCTATTATTACTGTAAGTTCTAAAAGTGAAAAGGTTTCTTTCTTGATTTTTTTTTCAAAGCATTTATAAGTAATAAGTAGTGTAAGACGGATTTTTAAATACCTGAGAGTTTCAAAGAGAGCTCAAAAATACCCATATAAATTACTTCATGAGAGATTCTTTTTGCAGTGTAGTCATATTACTATGTACCATGATTGTGCCTAAAAAAGACACATGTAGGATTTTCCCACTGAAATAAACTGCGATTACGCTTGCTACTGTTTGAAAACATTGCTTATAAATAAAATCAGCTAGTGGGGTCACCCACGCCAACCTAGGTGTTTTATTGTATGAAATAAAATGTATTGTTCTTAAGATTTTAGGCATGGTCGATTTGGCTCAATGGAATTGTTGACTCAAACATGATTAAATATTAAAGATCATATCTAACGGTTTCTATATTTGTTAGAGGGAGAAAGTTAAATCGTCTTATGTTTACAAATAAGTTTCCAGTTTCCTCAAGAGACCAAAATATGCAAGACAAAGAGTACAAAGTACAAAGAGAGTTATTCATACAAGGACACAACTACAGGGTCTTGGTACATCCAGGTTAAAGAAAAGAAAATTTTCGGAAAAATAAATAAAAGGTTGGAGGGACAATCATCTCACTCTCTGCTGCACAGATGTAACAACGTTTATTATCCTTTTTTTTTTTATCATGAGCCAGTGGGAGAAAATCCTACATGTTTTGTGTTTATTTGGTAAACTGCTCATTGTTGTCGGTGTATTGTCAATGTGCCAAATGTGTTTTCAACCATTCAACTTCATAAAGTTACATTTTGTGTCCCACCCTCTAAACTCAAATTCCTGTACTAGAGGTACATAATGTGAAATAAATCAGGTCAAAGGAAAGTCCTACTACTGATTTAACAGAAGGGTTGAATATGATACCTACAGTACTATCAATGAACAGGATAATAATTTTATTGATTTGCAAGGTAATTACTGATTAAGTATGCTTACAAATGATTGAATAAATAAAGTATAGCCCCTTCTAGACAGCTTATTAACTTGATTTAAGACCTAAACATCCAGTCCTGTATGTCATTGCTTGCTTCATGCTGTTTGTATTTTTTTTGTATTTTTTGTTTTTTAAATATTCTGGAAAACTTAGTTTTTGCTCTGCTTTGCTTTTGAGTTTTCCACGCTTTGCTTTTGAACATTCTTGGCCTTTATCTTCAGTCTAAGCTACACCCTCAGGACTAAATTAAAAAAAAATGGTAAACAAGAATAGTTTGACATTTGTTTGAGCGAGCGGAGCTGAGAGCGGAGCCGTGGGGCAGTTAGTTTACATTATCATACAGTTAATTACGCTCAGGTTTTTTACACTTTGGACAAAGTCAGGTCAGTCAATTTCCCTTTCATTCTTTAAGCAAAGCTAAATGCCTCCTGGTTCCAGCTCGACACACAGATATAAGGAGGACATTAATTTACTCATATAACAAATTCTTTAACATATGCACCTTCAAGCTTTGAAGCGGTTGGAACGTAAGACTCTGCTGATGCCTCTAGCAAAATAGAACTTTTCATATGATGCTTTTGTTATATTTGCTCACTCTATTAGTTGTGAAGTCAGACTTAGACTATTTAGATCTTTTTTTTTTTTTAAGTCTTTCTTGTGCTAACATCTTCATGTATCAGTCCCTCAAGGATTTTCACAGACATTGCTGTGACCTAAAATGCCCATTTTCATGACTGCTTTAAAAGAAATGGTGATACATGTTGCCATTTTTTAATGACATTTTAATTTGAAAGGTTGCATATGAATCACATGGGACTAGAGGGACTGATATATGCATCATTTGCAAAATATTTTATTTAGTATTTTGTTTTGTGAATGAAATGTAACAATCCTATTCAAATGAGAGAAATAAGTTCAGGCATTTTGTTTGTGTTGTGTTGCAGTTTCCCCACATACAGTGGCTTTACAGTAGATTCAGAAAGTCCAACATTTGTCCTAGTGTGATTCCACGTTTGTCTCTCTAAATTTAGAAATAATAATAAAAAAAATTCAAACTATTTTCACAAAAGGACAGAATAATTAGCACCATTTTTCATTATGTCTTTACTTGTAGTTATTATCATAACTGCCATAGATGGAACGGCCTCTTAATCTTATTCTTTATAAATTAGCAGAAGAGTCGAAACAGCAACGTTTCTGATTGATTTATCATACATTAAAGCCATGACTGAGATTTCTTCTTACATAGCTGCATTTACAGATGGAATCTTAATTCAAACATCTGAAAGTGTTAGGGTTAATAATTTTAAAATAAGCATATAAAAAACAGATACAGTAAGAATCAATTTAAAGTGGGTCCTTGCATAAAGGATATGTGAGAATCGAGATGCACTGTGCTCTGATTTCATAATCTCCATCTAAGTAAACTCTGATCCTTTATAATCTGATACTGAAATCCAATGTGCTCTCTGACCTGCTCGTTTAGTCCTCACTCATCACGCAGGAACATCAAACATCCGTCCTGTAAAATTGTTTTTATTATTTTCAGTTTATTAAAGGATTACTTTTTCCAAGTCCATTACAGCCGTCATCTCCCATTTACCTTTTGCTTTCAGGATACAGATGAGGATGAAACAACTGTTTTTGTGTGTTTCTGATTCGATGTTACTCAGCAGCTTTAAGTTCACAGTTGCTCTGCACCTCATTTTCTAGGCACATCGTGGTCTGTGGTCATATAACACTTGAGAGTGTGTCCAACTTTCTAAAAGACTTCCTACACAAGGACAGGGATGATGTCAATGTAGAAATAGTTTTTCTCCATAAGTAAGTAAAAAAAAATCACTTCCCTGAGAAGATAATCATCTATAAAACAGCGTTTCTCCTCAGAGTTAAGTGTCTTTATTTTTTTATTTATTTATTTTTTTTGCCCTCAGTATTTCCCCTAATCTTGAGCTGGAAGCCTTGTTCAAGCGGCACTTCACCCAGGTGGAGTTTTACCAAGGGTCTGTCCTAAACCCACATGACCTGGCCCGAGTCAAGGCAAGTTTGTGGCCCTGAGGAAAATCGTCCCGTTTGTCTGTGTGTGTCTTTAATCAATAAACTGTTGTTTACTGTCAGATATTGACGGGTTCGATTGTGTGTGTTTATTTCCCAGATCGAATCAGCTGATGCCTGTTTAATCTTAGCCAACAAATACTGCGCTGACCCTGATGCTGAGGATGCATCCAACATCATGAGGTAATAAACTCGGTTTGGTTTTACTGTGTGGCAAGCTAAATTTGTTTACTGCATTTTTGTACATGAAAATGCTTTTTCATAGTTTTTGTCAGTATGTTCATATAACTGAGAGGTAAAGTTTTGTGCTCTGATTTTGTTTTTGCCATATCAGGGTCATATCTATCAAGAACTACCACCCAAAGATCAGAATAATCACTCAAATGTTGCAGTACCACAATAAGGTTGGTATATTCTCTATTCAGTCAGATGTTTGGCCTTAGTTTCATCCCAAATCATTTCTGTTTGTCAGACTCTACAGTTCATTCTTTTGACTACATAGTACTCGAGATCTGTAAAGCAACCATGCTTTGCCTTTAGGCCCACCTTCTGAACATCCCGAGCTGGAACTGGAAGGAGGGAGATGATGCCATTTGCCTTGCGGAGCTGAAGCTCGGCTTCATTGCCCAGAGCTGCCTGGCTCAGGGTCTGTCCACCATGCTGGCCAACCTCTTCTCCATGAGGTCCTTCATCAAGGTAGCCACACTAAAATGTATCCATCTGTGCTCACTGGATGAAGCTCAACAGTGAAGTTAGCCATAAACATGTCTGAGTAGATAATAACAGTCATCTCAGATGAGGTATATAGTTTGGGGTAAACTTGCATTACTTCTCTTTTTCTGTAATGGTACAAGCATATCTGTCTTTTGTGCCCCCATATATAATCTGTTGTAGATTGAAGAGGACACGTGGCAGAAGTATTACCTTGAGGGAGTGGCTAATGAGATGTATACAGAGTACCTGTCGAGTGCCTTTGTGGGGTTGTCCTTCCCTGTAATATGCGAGTAAGTGAACATTGGCTTTTTTTTATATTGAAATTTGTTGTTTAAAGTCTTCTTTCTTTTTTTCCTGGAAGCATGTGAAGACTTTCTGGCAATGTAGCAATTTTGAAATTGAAATTTTATTTGAAATGACGAGTCACTTGAAGAGTGTAAAGATTTGCAAACATCAGTGTGGATGAACTAATGTTTTTACCTTTAAGAGAGCAGTGCTGCTTGCAAAAATCATGTTCATTTTTCAATACTTGATCTCTATGTGGGAATATACAGTAATATGGTTATTTACGTTACTGAATGATAAAATCATTTTGAGTTTTTAAAAGGAAACAACAAGTAACCATTTCAACTCTATGGCTTCAAATCTTCTCAGGCTTTCCTCAGTCTTTGTCTCATACTCTGTTCATAAATCCTTGATTTACTGAATTTAAGTATTTAAACTTAAAATTTGTTAGTTGAAGATTTGGATGACCTTAGGTGATTAAGTGTACATAACATAAGAAAAATGGAGGAAGAAATGACTGGGAAATGAAAAAGGAAAGCTCTAAAAAGGTAAAAGATTATTTTCAGAAAACTAAAGAATTTTCCTTGAAGTCTAATTATAGTGTCACTTTCTTTTGCAGGCTGTGCTATGTGAAGCTAAAGCTACTACTGATAGCAATAGAGTATAAGTCTGATCAAAGAGAATGCAGGTAAGTAGATGAGCTCACAGTATATTGTTTATTAAATTCATCAATAAGAATCAGGTGTGTTTGCTGTCGACGTTTGCTTTTGGTGATGTGATCACTTTAAATCTGCTCCCATGGCTGCAAATACAAGAAACATTCAAGATATGCTAAATTAGTCATTGGTTTTGTTCACAGACATCAGAGGGATGTATGATAACATCAAACTAAAGGGGAAAGTGGCAGTTGGCTTCTTCAGGGACAGCTGAAGCTTTATTTCAGTGGATTCTCTAATGCTCTGATGCTCATTTTACTCCATTTCAAGTGTCACTGCTATGTGCTTACATCAGTTTTAAAAACAGAGGCTATCCTGCCAAATGAGTTGTGAAAACTAATCCAGGCAGAATGTCCCACTGCCAATAATTGGTGCACACTGTCGCACATTCTGTGGCTTTTCACACTGATATCTTTGGTTTATAAATCTCCACAGCACCCTAATAAACCCTGGAAACCACGTTAAAATGCAGGAGGGGACCCTGGGCTTCTTCATTGCCAGCGATGCCAAAGAAGTGAAGAGGTAAAACATGGAATCTGAGATTAAATGGGGTCCGAACATTAAGACTTTACTCTCATAGAGGCTCAGTCAGGTTGTCTTTCTTTTACATTAGCCAGTTTTATTGTATTTAATCTTTACCTGACTGGGTAAAACACTGAGGCTGGAAGACTTAAACATCTCTTATTTAAGGGAGACCTGTTCAGGGTGGCAGCATTTAAAGTTTCAGACAGGACAACACAACATTCACAGCAGCGGCACAGGTGGTAAAGGCTTAAATAAGTTAAGTACAGAGAATACTACAAAACATTTGTCATGAATAAAACAAAATAGTTTTACAGTATCTACTGTATTTTAATTTTCAATAATAACTGTAAAGTAAAATGTTCAACATAATCAACAATGTTCAACATAATCAACAATGATCAACATAACAAGAGATTTTAAATCTAGAAGAATATACAAGTATAATTTACAGTAGCAATTATATGCAGATAAAGTACAAGAATATAAAATGTAATGTTATTTACAGTATGTACAGCACATACTGTAAGTAACTGTACTTCATTACATTCAGCTACTTGAAGTGATGAAGGTGTCTAACACGAGCTTCTTGTTACTCCTCCACAGGGCGCTGTACTACTGTAAAGCATGTCATGACGACATTACTGACCCTAAACGAATAAAGAAATGTGGATGCAAGAAAAGTAAGTGACAATATGTAAACACATTAAGTTTATTAAGCTCTTTAGTGAAAGAGCATTAGTAAAGTGGTGATGTGATGATGTATTTGCATGACCTACATTTGTCCAAACCACTTAGTTTCTGCATTAATATTCATTTCATTATATCTTATAACTTGTGCATGAAGGACGTGAGATTTTGTTTTTCCACAGCCAAAGCTAACAGGTGCAAAGAACCCACCAAAAAAAACTACATGTTTGAGCCTCTGAATGACAACAATACCTGCTTCCATTAAAGGGACAGTTCACCCAAATCAGAAAATAGAACTTTCCAGTGGTATCTTCACATGCAAGAACTGTAATCATATGTGTTGAGATTCTGCCAGTTTTAATGAATGGTATCATAAGACAAAGAAATTAATATTCATATATAATCATTTATATCACGTACAGTCTCAAAGTATGTGATTCTTGCCTTTTATATATAACCAGAAGTAGGTAATGTATCTCAAACCACCCATGAATTCAGTCTAAATGTGTATTTTGTTGGTTTGTGTGTAAGTTTGTTGTGTTTCCTTTAGTTTAATACTGCATGTGCTGTTATAGTGTATTGATAACATTCAGAGAGAACATATGTTGGTAAATGTTAAAAATGTGCAACTCGATTGTTCTTTTACCGAATTGACAACAGTTTGTCTCGTTATAACCGTTAGATCTAATCTTAACATTTGATGTATTCTCTTCCTGCTGCTTGGGAACTTGAAATACTTTTCTAAAATTTCACATTATAGTGATATATTGTGAGTAATTTGGATTGAATTTCCCTTCCAAAAACACAGCCTGCTAGCCCTGACTGAATCGACCCGTTGGAATGAAATGTAAATGTTGCATGTAGAGTAGTTGATGCTGCCTGGATCCTGTTGTCATGTGCATGTTTCTGTAAATACAAATCATCAAAATAAGCAGACCCAGAGACACCAAAGCATATACAGTTTAGCATGCAATACCTACAGTACAATGCTAAAATTGTACAATGGTAAAACTATTGCAACATTCATGCCAGCTTTATGTAGCAATACCCCACATCACCACCAGATGTCCCCACAGTCCTGTGACAAACGTCCCTGCAAAAAGAGCACAGCTAGACTTTACCAGGATGAGGAATGAGAAACATTTGTCATTTCTTTGATTGATCAAGAGAAAAAAATAATGTGACACATACAACAGAACAATGCAATTGTGAATTATTTCCCGTTTACTTTGACCTCTTCGAGTTTCCCAGAATAAAAAAAATGAGAGACAGAGTCACTATACACAGCACATGCTCAATACATGTAGTGGACATGAGATTGTAGGGTCATGTTGAGGTTCAAAACAGGTGAAGTTAAAAGGGAAGTCAAAAGGGAAGTTAAGGACATGTCCTTCCCTCCACCCTAACTTCATGACTTGGGTCATGAAGTTTTTACCCCAAAACTTCATGACCTTAGGACCTGATTTTATTTACCCCCACTAGTCTGAAATATGACACAAACTGAAAGAAACACCCCCCAAAAGTCTTAGTGTGATATCTGAAGGATGTCAAGACAGAGTTTATCTTGTGCACCCCAGCAGCAGCCTTCCTCTGTGCCCTGTCTTGCCTTTGTCCCCTCTTCCTCTAGAATGATCCTCAACATTAACCTGCTCTTCCTCTCCTCTCGTCTGAACCCATGACTGTAGCCAAGAAGTCCGCCTACAAGAAAATGAGACTGGCATGTTGTTTTGATTGCGGCCGCTCACAGCGGGACTGTTCTTGCATGCCAGTTAATGTGCATTCTAACGTGGACTCCCCTCAACGTGACATCCCACTCTCTGCTGTCTCTGTTAATGATTGCTCAGCCACTTTACGTGCCTGTAAGTTGTCACCATGACATGTGCTCTTCAGTATCTGTAACATGCGCTGTGTTAACTGTGCCCTGTGTCTTTAGCTTGTGTGCCGTTAAACTCAAGCAGCTGTGTCGTTACTGTCATAGATATATAGATGTTGCTTGAGTATTTTAGCTTTCTGATTTTAAATCAGCTGTTGTGACGCATGTTTGTGCACTGTTTTGCTGGTTTTCTGTCAAAATGTGAATTCAAATTGACCGTTATATGAAATTAGATTGGTGGTTGATTGATTCAACAGTTTTGCGGTGTGAAAGAAATAATGTGCCTTCTCCTCCAGTGGCTTCACAAACACATTTACAAGATATTAAGCCATGAAACATCTGTAGCTGTATAGCTGTGCAGAATCAAACATGAGAATTCAGGCAGAGATTTTTCCTCCATTTCTTTAACTGTTGTTTTGATGGGAGTGCAGAAATACTATAATGATGTCACTGGAGAGTGTAATTTCATCTTTTCAAGAATAACCCCAAATAAGATCCATTTAATTTAAATGTTTCACCACTGTACCCTCCAGAAATGGGTGAACAGGATAGGATTTGAGATATTTGTGTGTGTGCAAAGCCAGCAATAATTAAGGCAGTCTTGAGAGCACCTGAGGGGATTTTTCTGGGGATAGCTGTACATATTGAGGTTAATGTGCTGGTGTTATTAAATTAAGATCAAACGAGCACTGGGGGTAAAATCTCCAAAACATATCAGTACACAAACCAGTGTCCCATTCATTGCCAGCAGAGGAGCTCGGGGTTGGAGTTTTACTTTAAAGGAGTGTTTAGTAATACAGTATATTGGCTGAATTGTGCAACACGATGAACAGAAGAGGAATAGAAGACAATAGAAGAATGCAGGATTTTAGGAAATTGACCTTATCTGAATGGAGCTGCATATCAATTCTTAATTCAAGTGGGATTCCCCTTAAAAGCCAGAGGGGATGTTTTACTGTAGTGACGTATTGCAGAAGGCATGAAGAATGTGTCTGAGTTTGCAGAGCATTGATACTATTTGCTGGAAAACATTGTCGACTGTCACACAGTTTTAGTGACTGTCTCGTGATCAAAGACCATTCATTCTGCGTATAGCTGAACATGTCTGGGTGTTTGCACCCCTCAACATGCCTTCCAGGGCTGTGTGCCGCGAGCATCGCCTGGCTAGCTAAGCTCAAGCAGAGCTCCAGAGTTGTTGTCAACACAGTGCTGGAGACATACTGTGCGACGCCTTATACGGCCTGACATGGAAATTATGTTTGCATTTTCATTTTTGGAGTGCTACCGGTTGTCATGAAACTCAGCCTGACAGTTCCTAACCACCAGGCAGCCGAGTGCCCCCGCCCCTCTCCTCCTCTCTCGTTGTGGGACAGATGCTAGCCTGTTAGTCCTGTGACTCTGCTCGCGCCCCCGATTGCAGGCGACAGATGCCAGGACCAGCAAGGTCTCTGTTTGAACATTGCTGTCACTGTCCTGCCTTAAGCTCAATGCATGACCTTTATTGTAAGCAAGGCCTTTAAATAAGGCACTAATGAGCATGTGTGGGACTCGTTGCTCCAAAAAGTGAGTCACAGAAAGTTCCATGCATCCGTGCAGGTTTTATCAGGCAGTGCGGAAGAATAGGAGAGGAGCTTTTGGCAACAAAAAGGAAAATAAAGACTATACGCATACAGTATGATTATATAAATTAAGTCATAAGTATTCTGCACTAATGTTACCAATCTACCCAGTGAACATTGGTGATTTTCACTTCAAAAGGCTTCCAATTACTGCAAACCCAAGCTAAAAGTGGTTTACGTTTTTAGACATTGAGATTAAACAGCATTTTTATAACTATTGCTCAATGTGTCCTGTAGAAATACCAGTTTCATAGAAATCATTTTGCAACTTTTAGTCAACCAACAGAATGTGTAGTTATTTTTAAAAATCAATTTTTCCTTTTTCTGGCATCCCAATTCAATGATTTGCCATATTTATTTACCATTTGTCATTATTTATTTATCATCGTGTAGTAGTACTTCCATTACTTTTGTTGAGCAGCTGATAAAAACACACAAAAGATGTATTTAAATACATCAATTAATAGCCTTTAGAAAATTGTAAATAACAATTTTCAATAAAGGTCAAGTAATAATTCAGTTAGTATATGAATTATTCATTTGCTGCGGCCAAATCAATGCTTATATCAGCGCCTCAGCTGTGACGTCCTACACTGACACCGATCCACTGATTTTAAATTACTGACAGTCGTATTCTTAACTGACGTGTGTTTTGCTTCTCACTGCTTTGTCCATATTGTCTTGTAGGCACGTGCCTTAAAGAGAAATCTCTCAGCCTTCAGTTTCCAATTGTCATTTATAATTTACTTTCATTACCACCTGTTCTCCCCTGTAACCTCTCATCTGTCTCTGCGTTTTTCTCAGCTAAAAATAGCTATAATGGATATATCAAATCAAGTAAGTTTTTTTATTTCCAGTTTCTTTACCTTATGTCATTTGTTTCTAACCCTTTCACTTGCGCATTTTCAGCTGGCGCTAATTGAACCATCTGACCTGGTGTATTTCACTGTTTTCTGCTCATTGCTCTGTCCACTCGGCCATCATCCACCATTATACTTTACACGCAAAACATTAGGAAATTGTTTAAGGGGTTTGAGTTGGGCATTTTTTGCAGCTAGATGGTGCTGCTGTCTCACTGTGAGAGGGAATGATGGATTAAAAGGTTGATTCCTTTAATTTTAGAGAACAGACAGGAGACATCAAAAGTGTAAAATCTACTGTTTTTCAGGAGTGTGAACCTTATGAGCTGTCCACTTCAACAGGGTCTGCGATGGGCAGTAAATCTGCCACAGTGTGTTGTTTGGGAAAAGCGTTGTGCTGGTTTGACGTGGGGCAGATGAACAGTGGAAGTCTGGAGCAGGGAGGATAATCTGCTAGACAGCTGACTGTTGAAATAATCATCTTTATTCTCCAGTTTTAGCTCCCAGTCATTTTTTATCGAGGTGGAAGACTTGCCTCTGCCTCTTTTGTCAATTTATTTATTTTTACCAGCTGTTTACCTCCATCGACACACCAGAGGAACTTTAAACTTTCACATTTCAGATAGTCAAGTGGCTACTGAAAACACTCCTCCCTCATCAGGCTGCTATCAGCATCTACTGGTTGTTAATTCGCAGTGTCACAGCCTTGTTCTTATGGTATAACAATCACCGGAACACCTGAAAGCATGTTTATTAATTAATGTTTATCATAAATATCAAAGTAAATGTCAAATCCAGCATTTCATTGGTGGTTATACCAAGTGGTTAAGTGGTGTTTAATAAAAATGAGTTTTTTAATTATTCAGCTATTAGCATTCTTATGCCAGAAAGAATTACCCCCCAAAATGAATGATTGTGCTTTAATTATGATAAGAGTCACAAGATGTTTTATTAACACACACACTGCAGGTTTTATTGAAGTCGGTTTGAATCAAATCCTATCTCATAATTACCTTGAAGAATTGAAAGGTCAGCCTGCATCACAAAGCAAGCATTTTCTAGCTTACCCCCTGCGGTAATGTATGTAGACGTTCAGATTGTTAGTTAAATCCACCCGTGTTATGAAATATCTCTGACATTTTTGTCTCCTCCAAAAGCAGTAGAGGGTTTTCCAAATGGATGGAGGCAGAAATATCAGAGAAATATTTTAAAAACCAAAGCTATCACCATGGCATTGGCGAAGAACAACAGATGTTTTTGTGATTTGAGTGTTGACAAATGCTCCTTTTTAAAAACTCTAAGCCAACAATCCTTTAACATGCATCGTACAGGTGCTGATTTGGGCTCGTCTTTATTTAGCAGTAAACAACGCCCCCCTAATCCACGCTTCAGTTTATCGATACAAGTCAGCTCAACTGACCCACAACTCAGCAAGGGAGGTCTGTAGGGGGCCCCGTAGTGGAGTCGCTGCTGTGTCGGTCCCATTGGTGAACAACCGCAAGGGAAGCCTGCTGCCCTCTGCTCTGAGACTGAGCTTCACGGGCTCCAGGGACCTGAGCCAGGTGGGCTGGCTACCAGGGGTGGCAGAAGAGGCCAGCCGGCTCCAGCGGGCACGTAGTCTGCCTGTGAAATACAGATACCATCCCAGTCACTCCAGTAACGCCACACTCAGTCAAAGGCACTGTAAGGGTCACCTCCCCCTCCCCCCTGGTGTGTTTGGCAGGCCTGTATTCAACAACAGCACAACCAGAGCATGTGCCTGCCAGGCTGGAGTGGTTGCATGTGTAGCATTCCTTACTAATGACCCAGTGTGTGCAGCTGTCAGCTGTGAAACATTAAATATTGAACAGGCCGAGCAAGATGTGAAGGGCCAGTGTGTTGGAGCGTCCCTCTCCACTGAAAGCCCCCTGTACTTCAACCATTTCCATTATGGTGTCACACTTAGACATGCTAGCAGTGCTTGAAACCCTGTGTTCATCTGCAAAGAAGCATGGTTTTTAAAACTTTATTAATTTTAATGAAAGCTCTTTGAGTTTCTTTGTTTGCAAAAAAAATCCTGTTGACAGTTTAAACCATCATGTAAAGATACTCAAGTGTATTTTCCAGGACTTGTAACAAGCTATTCCCACTATTAACAATGGCAATCAGGAGGGAACACTTCTTGCAGCCTGTATTTATTTTTACCAACAACTGCCACAGAGTAGAGGTGTGATATTAGCTTGTGAAAATATTTGCCTGATTACAAGTTTTACCTTTGAGTAAAGTAATTTGTTCACTATGAGGAGCTCAGTGCAATTTTGCGTAGTGAGTCCAAGAGGCATCTCAGCTGTACATAAATCATCTGGCAAAAGGGCCAAGCTCATTATATGAGCCAAAGGCATCACTCCTAAGCTGAGGAGAGACCAGCAACCCAGAAAAGATTCAGTACTGGCACAAATACAGGCTTATTTGTTGTGTTAGGTTCTTGATAAGTTATTACCTTAATAAAAGGAGATTTTGAGTGATTAGTATGGCCAAGAGAAAGGTTATCGCAATCTAGAACTAAGAAACTTTGTACGAACAAGGCGTTAAAATATAGTAAATGAAGTAATCCTAATTCCCTTTGAGGTATTTGTGGTACTACATTAGCTGAGTCATAAAGCTGTTGACGGGTGGATTATGGATTAGTGTGGTGAATAAAAACCTCATAATAAGACTTTAGCAACTGACATGATGGTTGACGATCGCACTTAATGCATGTTTGCATTTTCATACACAACCATGTGCTAATGCATCCTGTCATTAACATATGAACACTGCACTGTTTGCCCCTTGTCCACTCCATCATGTTCACCCAACCTCACTTTCCGCTGTGTTTTTGTAACCGTACCGTCTCTTTGAATTCACTGACTTCAGACTGTGCTGTGTTTTTCTTTTGCTGTTTACTGATTTGTGGATTTTTGAGCGAATGCTGATAATTTCCCACCTCACACTGTTGCGTTTTGTTGCAGTTGAAGAGAACCAGCAGTCTGCACTGTCGCCCAAAAAAAAGCAACGTAATGGAGGCATGAGGAGCTCACCGAACTCCTCACCCAAGATAATGAGGTAGGACAGTAAAGGCATTGCTGCTTTGTCTCAACATACAAGCACGGACGATTTTAGCTTATCCACGCATTTATGTTCCTTATTCAACTGTGGAGGTGTCCCACTACAGACATGCCTCTGTCAATTGTTTTTAAATGGCTAAATTTAAACATTAATTGAGTTTTTTTTTTTTTCGGTTCAGTATACACTCTCCATTTTAGGTCCATTTTTGTCTCCATCTGAGAGAAGTGTCCTGTAAAAATATATGGCTGTTTAGCAGCTCAATGCTCTACTTTGTTTACTAGCCAGCCTCTACCTTTGCCTGCTGGTTGAATCAGTCAAAGTGGCATAAACTGTGAAAATAGCTGCCTGCTGTGGTTGCAAGATGTGGATCACATCAGTGACAAGTGAGCCAAAACAGTAATGTCTCAGGGCATAAAACCAAATAAACAAGGTGAAAGATGCTAAAATGTTCCATGGAGCTGAGTGGTAATCCACTCAGATTACAAATTCAGGTTTCTGATTCTGAACTCAGTTTCTAGCACTGGTTGTTAAAGTGGAGGCCGCCACTGGTCTGCAGCTCAGTATAAGAAGAACTTTAAGAACATTTTCTGTTTTCCTGGTTTCATGCCAGACTTACAGAAGGGCTCT
The DNA here is from genome assembly GCF_033026475.1 of Channa argus. Lineage (NCBI taxonomy): Eukaryota > Metazoa > Chordata > Actinopteri > Anabantiformes > Channidae > Channa > Channa argus. The sequence continues at coordinate 8,196,356 of NC_090216.1, forward strand.
ATGCAACAAGGTTTCGTGTAACACCCACAAACTACAGCTCTTAAGCAGGTCTAGCAATAATGACAGCATCAGGCAGTCAGAGAGGCTTTAAAGGATGGATAGCCCAAGGCTATTCATCTATTGTTAGATCCCTCTGAGCTCTTTTCAGCACATAAGGCCACAGATGATATGTATCATCACAATGAAAGGCGAATTCAAATGCTACCTTGCTTTTATCTTGTCCCATAAAATTAAACCAGTGCTCATTGATTTTGACTGGCGATAACACCATTATTCAACAAGAGGCCATTACAGGCATGATAACAGTAATCATCGTTGTCATTGAGTACCATGTAATAAGGAAGGCAGGCAACAAGGACGTCCTGCAACTTGATGTATACCAAGTGGAACTGAACAGACAAGATTTAATTAAAACTGATAATGTAGCTACTATTAGTAAAAAAAATAAGAAACTGAATACAGAAATGTCTACATTGTTTAATACTCTGAGATGCAAGACAGATCAATAATATGTCATAGTTAAAACTTTTGCATAGAGCTAGATCTAAAAGTGTTCCTATGAGAATGTAGACTCTTTTCTTTCAGTCAGTGGCCTCCTGTTTATTCAGGTTTGTCCTTGTTTGAATTGGTTCATAGCTGTGTCAAAGCCAAACTGCTCCAGGTGATTTCCAAACTCTCGGGTAACAAAACCAGCCTTTTCGAACATTATAGCCATCAGTCCACCAAACCAATCCATCTACTTTTTATGCTAATACTTTGTACGATACAGGTGGATGTGCTATTTCATCCAGAGTGTCTGCTGCCTATACACTGGAGAAGGCTTTGCTACCGTAGCCTAAGGGATACTTCTTGCAACAAGCAGGGGGAAAAACATCTAGGTTTACACTGTATCAAATGTGTTTTTGCAGGACCTAGGGCCTCAAGGCCATTATAAATAAGTAATGATCAACAGTTAGGCTGTGGGTTTTGAAGAGCAAGCCTTTGTCAGTTTGCATGATGGGCAGGATTTTCAAAGACTTTTCCTGCCCTCACTGTGTTACAGTAAGCCAGTCAAGTGATGCTGAAATAGAAAATCTACCTAATAGGCATGACTAGCATCTACTTTACGTCTCTCTCAGCCGTCATTACCCTCCTCTAGAAGACACCTGGCCTTATGTTTTGCAGTCATGACGTGTGAAGTCTTGTCAAATGTGTCATCTTAAGACTTAAGTAGTGAATTATGGTGCTGATCATTTTAAATGTTCAGAAGTGCGCTCACAGAAATTACTCTCACACTCACACCTCTGCTCTGTGTAATGACGTGAAACGCACAAAAGAAGGAAGTGATCAGCTGTGGAAGCAGAACTGTCTCCTCTTTCCAGTATCAACAAACTAACACATCCTGTCTGCAACTTAGCAATAACGACCTCACTGAAATTAACACCATTTCCACAGGCTCCTTGATGGGTCATAAGACACATCTAATTGTGGGATGTCACAATGCGTTTGGTCACACAGACCAAGTCATGACATACATGTCATGTCTGCTACAGCACTGCTGAGGCAATTGGCAGTGCAGGATAGTGACAGGCAGTCATGGCTGACAGTGAGCGATAGCTATCCTGGCAGAGCTCTGCCTCACCAGTCATCTCCACAAGGACAAACTGAAGTGACAGCGGCTCCACTGAGTGAGTGGTGAAACAATCGACTTCTGATGAAATATTTAGCTGAGGTGTAAAACTACTCAATGCTTTCACTCTTATTAAAACTTGTATTTCAGACTTAAGCAGATGAGTACAACAAGAGTTGTGGAAGATTATTGTCATGGTCAAACTTAATTAATAGCTCAGTTGATTTACAAGAAACGAATCGCCAACCTCATTTATACACCTTCAACCACATAATTTAATTTTTGTACACCGTGTCCTTTTAAAATTAAAATAGCTTTTGACAGATTAGTGTCTGAGAGGTAGAAAGTGGCAGAAAAGACATGTACTGTTCCAGTTACTCCTATTCTTGAAAGGACATCCAGGTCTTGCCTAGGGGTATACAAACCCAGAGGCGGGCTTATTTGGCTTCAGTCTCTTGGAACCAAAGGGATGGTAGTTTCAGCTGACACTTTCATGCATACTTAATGTGTTACTTAAGGTAGCATTCTTTTTAAGTCCTCACGTGGATTCAAGAAGATGCTCCTCTTATGGGGAGAAGACTTGGAAGTGTTTAAAAGGTTTTGGACAGAGACAGAAATGTGCGTCTATGTTTTCGGAAGATAACATCTTAACTTTGATCTGACAATTGATTAAGAGCAAAGGAGTTAAAACTATAGCCAGTCGTGTTTGACTGCATTCGCTGATTGAGGCATATTGATATTTAATTGAGCTGATATTTAATTCTCTTTTTGTTAGTGTGGATTTCTTTCCACAGCAAAAAGACAAGCAAGTGGGTAAATAGGTAACCTTATAAATCTGGCCTATAGCTAGAAATGTGTGTGTTTTTGTGCAGTCTCTGTGTGTTAACCCTGTTATAGGCTAGGGGACCTGTTCAGCAAATTCTGCCTCTCCCATAATGCATGCTGGGACATACCGCAGTCCCTGAACAGTGATAGACAGATTAGAAAATGGTACAGTAGATGGGAACTGCTTTAAATTGATTACAACCAAACTGCAAAAAGTACAACACTATAAAATAGCATGGGGCTTGAGAGGGAGGAGTTGTGCATATAGGAGGCATTGAAACTCTTGGTTAATGTTTGTGGTAGCATAAGCATCTTAATTGTTAATATATGTCAAGGAACTTTGTCAAACGAAGGCATCAGTCTGAGCTGTAATAGTGAGGTTCAACCACAGGTACTGATGTCTGAAGATTACTTTAGTGGTCAGTGTTCAATAAGATGAAACTCACCCCTGTGCTCAGTGAAATTAGTTCATGTAGTTCTGATGCTCTGTTTAAACATTAATACCTTTCACTTTGGAAAGCAAATATGATTGGGCAAATTGCTGAAATATTTAAAGTCTGGTCTGTTAAAGCTTTTACCACGCAGCACACTACGTCAAAAGCTGTATGCAGTAAGGGGGCGTAATTGCATCTCCGTGCTCATGCCAGTCAACGCAGTGTGTTGCTGCCATCTCTTTCTGCCTGGCTGCCGCTGCTGATGCCACTCTGCTCGATGACATGGCAGTTTTGTTGGCACATCTGCAGATGGCCTCTGACAGGAATGAGCAAAGAGCGGAGAAAAAGGAAGGAAGCAAGTTTTTTTGGTTGTTTTTTTAGTTTGTGTAATTTGTTTTGAGATCCCCAAATAATCTGATTGTTTGTTCATGTTCAATGTTTTGGACAATTTAAGTATTACATTCATTCTTTAAAATTGGTTTATTAATCTCAATTATGGTGTAGCATTTTATTTGCACCTTTATTAGCCAAATATGTGTCTTATTTGTAAACCTGAACTGTATAGCTATATACAGAGCTATACAAGTCACCTTGTACTTTTGTCTAAAGGGCGTAATCACTGGTTCTGAACTTGCTTCTTTTGGTTCTAGTTTGGGTAGTACATCTAACTAAATGCTATAAAACAACTTCCCTATTAAAATATCTCTTCTTCTAGCTGAAAAACGCCTCCAGATGACATCACTTGGAGGAACCGTCAGTTCAGATTACCTCATCTCATATACTATGAAGTTTGTAATCACAGGAAACCTGGTTTTCCAAAACTCCACCAGATGCAATCAGAAGCAGAGAAAGACAGAGGGAAGTTTAAAAGCATTAATATAGGTTTACACCCTGAACTAAAGCCATAGAAAGCAAGTTGAAAACTGGTAATGTTGGCCTTTATTTAAGTCCTCCTCGTTTCTGTGAAATATATTCTTGGCTTAATCTTGTTATAATTCATTTTTTTTTTAATTATTATATATTAAGCTCAGTTTACGGTTTGAGTGTCTGATCTTTTATTCCCCCTCTCTCGTCTCTTTGTTTGATTAGACATGACCCGCTCTTCATCCCGGGGAACGAGCAGATTGAGAGCATGGACGAGAACGTAAAAAAATATGACTCCACAGGGATGTTTCACTGGTGCCCGTCCAAAGACATCGAGAAGGTCATCTTGGTGGGTTCTGCTCCTTTACTCCGCACACATCATTTGTCCCTGACACTCCTCCCTGGTGACAGATGTGACATGTCACAAAGCACCATCAGAGGTTGACATAGCACTTAAACACTCTGAAATGAGGTGTTTGACATGTCATTTGCTACAGTGTATGGGGCCCTGTCCATAGTACTTATCCTGTATGAACACTAAAGGCAATTTTTTAATATACTTTCCTTGTCTCTTGCAATTATGAACTGTATATATCGTATGAGGAGAACAGGCACCTGAAATAGGAGAGAACACTAATATTTGCATAAGGAGCTAATTTATGCCACAATCCTATTAAACATATTTATGTTATCCTACATTTCTTTTTTTTTTTCTTCCACCTTTCAGACACGGAGTGAGGCAGCCATGACTGTTCTGAGTGGTCATGTGGTTGTATGCATATTTGGAGATGTGAAATCGGCGTTGATTGGTCTCCGAAACTTTGTCATGCCTCTGAGAGCGAGCAACTTTCACTACCACGAGCTGAAACATATCGTGTTTGTTGGTTCGCTTGAGTATCTGAAGCGGGAGTGGGAGACTCTTCATAATTTTCCGAAAGTCACCATTCTGCCAGTGAGTAAAAATCACTCATTTCAAAGTTATCTGCAGTAACACGACAAAAAAACCTGTCAATCCTAAACATTTGAACCTGCTAATACAATTTCTAGAACATGTTATGTGATTGAGATTATTTAAATTTACATTAAGTGAAAACATTTGTGGTGTTGTTGTTCACACTGAACACATAATGGAACATTCATTGGCAAAGTATCAGTTTCTGGAAACTATATTGTAGAAACCATATTTGTTCTTTTTATGTTAAGGTTTAGGGGACTGAAAGTAATTCATTCATACTAAGACCGTAGTCTAGGTTAATATCAAATACATCTTACTTAAATGTTTGTATAGCCTAAACCAAAAGATAGCAGTGCACTGCTCCAGCAGAAGTTTACTCTTTCTACATTAGAAAATGTGTGGTCACTGTAATGGGATAACAATTGCTCTAAAAAAATATTAGGTAGAGCCAAAAAGTATTTTGGATTTTTATATTTATTTGTAGCAGACAGGGTTGGAATAACTCAGTTTGAGAATTACATTTTCAATGTACCTCCTGTATCACATAGGTGAAGTAACAAAAATTCTCCTTCAATTCTGCTCAAAGGGCACGCCATTGAGTCGGGCAGATCTGAGGGCTGTCAACGTCAACCTCTGCGACATGTGTGTCATTCTGTCAGCCAATCAGAACAATATTGATGATGCATCACTGCAGGACAAAGAATGCATCTTGGCGTCACTCAACATCAAATCCATGCTGTTTGACGACAGCATCGGGGTCTTGCAGGCTAATTCCCAAGGTAAGGCGTGCCCTATCATAGTTCACTGCACTGCCTGGAAGGGACAGGGCCATGGCACAGAGAATATCCCTCACTCGGTGCTGCCTGGCTGACCTGGTGTCACTGTGTTTGACAGTAAACCCTACTGACTATTCCTCAGGTTACTGTAACAACTGGTTTCTTCACAAACCTAATTGGTGGCAACAAGAACAACACTGGCACTAAAACATTACACATTTCCATTTTTCAATATGTGGGACTCCTTTGGAAAATAATCTAATATGCCTAACCTATGAAACTTACATGTAAGAATGACCACTAGTAAAGGCTTAAGATTGGCGTCATTAATGCTCGTTCGTTTGAATTAACACGAATATTTCTAGAAACCTTTTGACCCGAGGAAAAAAACCTTGCCAATTTCATTATTCTTCTAATACTTGGATGACCTCGTTTTTTGTTTAGTCAGCAGAATGTGATGGATGTCAAAACATAGCTTATGTATAATGGATACAACATAACTGATTTATTGTGCTTACTTGTCAGTCTGAGGGAAGCAAGGAATGTCAAGTCAATTTGAATTCAGTCTTACATCACTTATTTTCTATTACATGGCCCCTTACTGTACATGCTTTTGTGTGTCTGTGTGTCCATATACACACAATCTTAAGGAAACAGAATGAGCAGTATGACACATCTATTATATATATAGACTAATATTGGACCATGTTAAGAACATAGTAACATCACACTCAGCATGTTTATGCTTTACCGGCAGCCAAGAATGGCTGGAAATGCCCCAGAGTTTGTTCTGGTGATAGAGCCTCCACAGCCTCAGTAGCAAGCAGCATTTACATAAGACATGTGTTGTGTTTTTATCTAGGCTTCACACCACCAGGGATGGATAGATCTTCTCCTGAAAACAGCCCGGTCCATGGATTAGTACGGCAGACTTCTGTCACAACTGGAGCAAATATTCCCATCATAACAGAACTAGGTATGTTTGCTGCTGTGTTTTTATGAGATGACTGATATGCTAACTCTACTGCTGCATGTAATTTTTCAGTTAAGTAGCTGTAAACAGACCTGAAAACACAATCTCTGCAATTAGAGCCAGTCAACACTTGATTAACTATATACTAAGGTGGAGTATTTTTTTTTTTTTCTTCATGCTTGTTGTCCCTTGCTGACATGCTCCAGTAACTGTTTTTCCTCAACACTTGTCTAGCACCATTAGCAAAGCCAGGCAAAAAGCTGCCTGTGATTTCATTCAGTCAGGATAAAAGCAGTGGGACCAGCATACAAATTATAACTGAGCTGGGTAAGAAGTGCCTCTGTCCTGCACCACAGTGCTGTAACTGCTGCTGCCTCCATATCAGCTTTCTTTTGATTTCTCTCACTGTACAAGAGGCTCAGTCCATTCCCATGGCATCACTTTGAGCACATTTTACCCTTGGTTCTAGTTGAAATTGCCTGTCTTGTTTTTGCCCCTTATCTCAAAGCAAAATTTTTCCCTTTTATTTTTCTAAGAATTACAAGGCCTTTGATCCCTCAGAAGTCCTTGTGGCTGTTTTCATAGCATCTTCTGTCGGATCACATTCTCTGGCGAGTGCCCTCCTTTCATCTCAGCCCTGTCGATATGACTGACATTTATTTCTGTCCTCACAGAAGTAGCAGTTCTCCAACTAAATTTTACATCATTACTTTCTTCCAGCTACTGCATGTGTTTTTGTGTTCAGCCACATCTTCAAAGAAGGTTCTGGGGCAATGAGATACTTTCATTTGTTTTGACATGGAAGTATAAGTAATTGGAAGTTCTGTCTTGGATTTACAAGACAAACAATGGCATTTTGGTGTTACTGATATTGACCTCAGGAGGACTTTGAATTAAAGCTTTGACAATATGCATGGTGTCATGAGTGTGCATGAATAGCATAGATATGGAATGTGGCAGAGGCAAGTGGTCCACATGGCCGACCACAAATGCCAGACAACCATTTTGTCCGAGTTCAGATTTAATAAATGAAGGAGAATTTGCAGAGCCAAACACAGATTTCTGGTACAGTCCATATCTGCAGCTACGGATTGTTGTGCACAGCCACCACACTTTTGTGCCTCTCTTCTTCACGTGAACCAAGTGTTTGCCTGATGTACTGCTTAATCACACAAACCTTGCTTATCAAAATCATGAACTCCATGGGGTTTTGTTTGAGTGTGAAGCAAACATCCAAGTGCAGCTTAAAAATGACAAACAAAATGTACCTGTTTAACCCCTGCAGTGAACGATTCCAACGTCCAGTTCCTGGACCAGGACGATGACGATGACCCAGACACAGAGTTATACCTCACTCAACCTTTTGCCTGTGGGACAGCCTTCGCAGTCAGTGTGCTGGATTCCTTAATGAGTGCTGTAAGTCAGGATTGATTTAGCTTACAGACAAAAGTGTAGATATAAAGAACTTTTCAATGATTTATAGTATCTGTCAGCAATCTCAAGTACGCAAAGAAATGTTATGTTTTGATATGAAGACTGATAGCGGAATAACTCCGGCCCTCCAAAAAACATAGGCACTTTCTGCTCCTGTTAAAACAATGGATGACAAGACTGGAACTTGTACTAGGTATGATGGCTTCATTTGTCTGCCTTTCAGTTTGAGTGAGGTTAGAACAAAGCTGCCTTCAAGTGCACTCCATTGCAGACAAAGGTAATGCTACCTAATGGACAGCCCTCATCCATCATCTTAGTCAATAGTGGTGTCAGCATCCAAGGGAGATGTCACTGTGCTGTGCAAGCAGGGCGAGACAAGAGACTGCAGTGCAAAGGAAAGGGCAGACATGGCTTTGTTAAAGTAACTAACTATTATTTTAAATAAGTTTAGAGTTAAAATGTTCACATAATTATCATCTGCATTATAGCTGTAAGAAACGCCTGGAAGAGCTTACATGGGTTCTTTGTATGTGTCTCTGTTGGGACTGAGTGTAAGCTGCAGTAATTGGATTCTCCTGTCTTTTCACTCACTGTGCAGAGGAATGTGACGTGGCAGAGCAGGGTTAGATAGCACCGTTCGACCTGTCTGGCACTTTGAGAAGATTCACTTGTGACTTTGGTGTTGTTTGCTTAAGGATTCACCCCCCCCACTTTAACTTCATTCCTTCAGACATACTTCAATGATAATATCCTCACCTTGATCCGGACGCTCGTAACAGGCGGGGCGACGCCAGAGCTGGAGGGGCTACTAGCAGAGGAGAATGCGCTACGGGGCGGTTACAGCACGCCGCAAACATTGGCGAACAGGGACAGGTGTCGAGTGGCACAGCTGGCCTTGTACGACGGACCCTTTGCAGACCTCGGGGTAAGTGACTGGTCTTGTCACCCAGGGGTTAGGCACATCTCTGTCGGCCCATGTTCTGAGAGCTGACTTTAATGAAAGGATTCAGACCGTGAGATATTGAAGACATCAAAACTACAGGATAAGACACAACTAATGTATAGAGAAAGCAAGAAACCATTTGTAATCCTCAAAGTAGCCACTGTTTTTTGGGATGTCAACTTTACATAGTCTTGGCAAAAATCTTTGAGTGTTAATTGTTGCAGTTTAAAGGTGAGTCTTGTCTAAACGTGATCCTGTAGATGGAGTTTTCTTGCTTCAATGTGCCAGTTTAGTGTGTACAGTAAACAGCAGTACTCGACCACTGCAGTATTCCATATGTTGGCAAGAACAGCTAAAGTTAACAGAAGGAAACATACATTATTGCTTCAACTCATGAAGGTCAGTCAAGCCAGAACATTGGAAATGCAGCAGTAATGCTATAATGACACTGGCTAATGAGACCCTTAGAAAGAAGACCCAGAATTAGTTGGTTTGCTGCTGCGCTGCTAATGTGCTGCTCGTGTTATCCATTCTCCTTAGACATTGTTTAATCCAAGCCAGCACTGTCACACATGAGCTGAGTTAATAGGACAAAGATACAATACATTTTATTCAAGACCTGTCCTTTGTATCAATATTTAAAAATAGAATAACTTAAAGGATTCATGTGCAACATTACAAAATAAATAAAAAACACACTTACCAGTTTACACTCAGACAGAAGAGGGTTTTATCAAACTAGATTGTGCATCACAGCCAACAATTAAAGAGGTCACTCTGTCTGTCTCTGGGTAAGATCAGCACTGTCAAGACTGGCTCCTGCAGGTCAATTGCAGGAATCTGTGTGACAAAGCTTCACACAGATTTGCTTTGCCTGACAGATATTTCATTAATCATGCCAATGCTAGAGATGTAATTAAAGAAAAGCAATGCTACCATGTGTTTTGTCACTGTCTTGCAGGATGGTGGTTGTTACGGTGATTTGTTTTGTAAAGCCCTTAAAACATACAACATGCTGTGCTTTGGCATCTATCGCTTACGAGATGCACATCTAAACCCACAAAGCCAGTGTACCAAACGGTGAGTATCGAGCTTCACAACTGGGACGCACAAACAAAAAACACTTGTACCAACAGTACAATTAGAACTGGTCTTCTTGTTCTCTCTCTCCTCTAGGTATGTCATAACCAATCCACCATATGCATTTGAGTTGGTTCCCTCAGACCTGATATTCTGCCTGATGCAGTTTGACCACAACGCTGGCCAGTCTCGAACCAGCCTTTCCCACTCTTCCCATTCGTCCCATTCCTCCAGTAAAAAGAGCTCCTCTGTCCACTCTCTCCCAGCCACCAACCGCACCAACCGCACCAAAAGCAGAGACTCACGAGACAAACAAAAGTATGTGCCCCTCTAATGCTCTCTGACAGTCTATGTTTGTGGTCTGTGCGTTTGCAGGGTCTGGACTGACTGTAACATGTATGGTTGTTGAGGTTTATGTGTTTGGATGTGTGAGTTTTATGTCTTAGTTTTCATTTGTTTTCGGGTCATCCAGTGGTGTAGGGATTAGTAACATCCACTAAAGGGCTTCTGACTGTCTTGGGCAGCCCACTCACTTATGTTTCTTTCCATCCATTGCTGTGCAAATTTTTTAATTTTTGTACATTTCTATGCCAAGAATTATATTAAACCTTTACCAGGATTGTAAATACTTTAATTCAGTACCTGGATAATTGTTTTTAAATTGCCATTTTGTCATAATTCCAATCTTTTTTAATTTCCTTATCCACTAAGAGATGCATTTGAATGTTAGAAACCAATCCAAAAGAATAAATATCTTGTTTATAGTAAACTTTGAACCAATTGGGGATAATGACAAAAGAAATATGTCATTATAGAGCTAAGGAAAACGATAGCAGTTTTCAGTTAAACTTGCTTTGTGGTTCGCCCACTTCCCCTAATGTGCTATTGTCATCATTTACATTTAACTGCAGATCTTTTACCTGTGCCCTTACCTTCACATGCATGACATTTTTTCAGTTTCAAATGATGTTACATTTCTTTAAAGAAGTAGCTTGAAAGCAAGGAAAGTATTTTCTTGTACTCTAATTTTTTGGCCAACATCAGAGTATGTGCCCTTTGGTTTTACTCACTGTATTTTTGTTATGTTGGATCTTGTTTTGGTTAAAGTGAAGCTGAACCTCACTGTACTTGAATTGCACTTTAAATGGTACATCTGTCATATCTATGAAATACTGAACATCGTATCCTCTTGATGCCTTTCAAAGTCCAATGTTATACTTCTACATAAATGTTATTTTCCACCATGAAGTATTAATTACATATTTGCAAATAGAACATGTCACAGATAATAAAGTTACACCATCATTACAGTTATATTGTCTGTACATGTGAGTGCCACATCTAAATGTTAGTTTTTGTTCAAATCCTGGCCACTTACAATATCATTACTTTTACTTGGTGGATTAAGAAAAGTTACATTTTACCTGAGACTGGATAGTAAGCAACTGCACATATTTACAATCAATTTTAGACTCTGCCATAGTGTGCTAAAGGTCAAGAGGTCAGTTGCGCATCATCTGCAAAAAGGCAGAGCTCGAGTCAATAACTGCAGTTCTCAGCTGCATGTGTAGAGTCTTTCCACGACAACAACAAACAGAACCTCTGGCATGTCATGTCCTTGGCAGAGCCTAGTGCAAAATATACATTTAAATTACTGCCAAGTATAAGATACAGCTGTCATTCCAGTTATACAAGCACTATGTCCCTCGTAGCAAAAGTCACTTCATTGCTAGTTTACACACGAGACACAAAAAGTCAACAACAATAAACCGGCCTCACATCCATACAGGAAGCCGGGTAACACACCTTCAGGTTCCCTTATTCTTTAAGGGGAACCATCCTCCATTGGTCACTGCACTCTCTGGTCTCAGTCGTGTTTGTGTAGCAGCCTACCAATGCCCATCTTCTGGATCCTCCCTGAACCAACAAAGCATAAAAAGTCTCCTTCAACATCCACCAATGCCAACACCCCTAGGCCACAACTTTAAGGTGTCATTTCAGTGATGGGGGGCTTAAAACATAGTGTCTTTTCCTGGTTAGAGGGGAAAAAGCTTTAGTCACACAGTGTGGCAGTCGCCTCATAACACGTGAGCCCTGCTCCTCTATTCACCCAATAAGTTCAAACAGCTTCAAATCCAAACCCAGTCTTTTGACAAAGGTGTTAATGAATATGATTACAAATGAATACTTAAACACATTACGTTACAGTGTAGTGCTGTCCAAAACAGTCCCGATAACCAGGTTTAATATAATGTCACGCCAGATTCCCCTGACAGAACCCTTTGCTGCATCCAAACCAGATTCCAAGACAGATGGAAAAATTCCATGTTTGTGTTTGTCATACATAGGTCTGTATAACAGTCTAAGCTCTTTGCAGAATGCAGACAAATCGAGGTAACGTGCTCACTTTCAGAGAGACCACTCCAACACAGCAGGGCTCAATCAGAGGTTTATATGTATCTACAAACCCACCTGGTGTCTCTTGCCCTGGGCCAGTCTAGAAAAGGAGGTAAAGCCAACTGCTATGCCGCAGCATTTTGATCAGCACAGAAGCAGGAGAGATTTCAATGGCCATAACTCGAGACAGTGCTGTAGGTTTTTCCCCACAGCACAACACATCTACATTCTTATGTTCACAAATGGTGCTGCTAAGCATTCTTCAAATATTTTCTAGTATATGGTTTTATGGGAAAATATTAACAGTTCTCATTTTTTCATTCAAAAATGAATGTGCAAATGTTGCATCTTATCAGCTGCTGAATGAACACTACAGTTGCAATGGTTAGTAAATTGTGCCAATTTTACATTTTACCATATAACATTATTGATGCACATGAAGTTGCCGAGCCTTTTTGTTTCAAGCTGATCGAGTACATTTTACAACACATGGTGTGTTAGCTGCATGCTGCTCATTTGGGTTATGAAATATAATTCCAATTGTTTTGGCAGCGAGCATGGACATGGTATGGCTGCTTGACATATGGCTTGATGCATAATAATGGCTCTTAGAATTTCTGACATAAGCCATGTTCTGTGTTTTTTTTTTTTTTTTTTGAGCTATTAACTGGATGTTGAGCTCCTGTTTAACCTACTCCATATGTAATCAGAGCATCTGCTGTTTTTAATGCCCCTCATCATCTTGCTGTGCAATTTCTGTTATTAATGGTCACATTAGTACTTCCCATTTAGCTTACATTTAGTGTACTACTTTCTTTTTTCAAAGTGCAACAAGGATGAATAGAGTGGGCCAAGGTATGGAAGTGAATGACTATGCATGATGTTAGTAATGCATTGAACACGGTCCTGTCCTTGCTGACATTTTGCTCCCTGAATGAAAGCGGAGTAGTTCGGTGTATCCAAATGCCTGCATCAGGAGCGCATGGTTATGACCTATGCAGTACAGCTCACTCTAGGTTTGTAGAATGTTTGGTTGCCACTGAATGGTTTGATGCTACTTCATTTTATTCTGTATCAAGAGGAGTTTGATGTTTAAATATTGGCAACCTCTATCTACTGGCATACGTGTTAATGTATTATAGCAACACAGCCTCAAGTCATGTTGATGAAAAATGCATGACCATTTACATTGCCAAGTGTATGAATCACCAACTATACAACATGCCAGACTATCTTTTATCCTTCTAAAAGACAAGAAAGTTGCATCAAGCCAAAAGCCTGAAGCCCTTCATAAAGATTTTAAAAACTTGAAGTTATAAGAAATAAATTCTAATTTGATATAAAGAAGTGTGAAACCAAATTTTGTTTAAGTGTTGACCTGCATGTCTGCTGACCCAACAAAACAGCATGCTGCAGTGGCAGAGTAAGACCAACATTTTTGGCCCTGAGATGAATGACATTACAGGATACTGGGTGAATACTGGGACAGTGAGATCTTCACTCTGCACCAGGATCTCCCAGCAGATTTTATTCAACAGAGTAATCTTTACACTAGCAGAGATCTTTATCAGGCACTGTCAAATCACAAAGGGAAACAAGTGTTATGGTTTTGATCTGCATGAATGGTAGTTAATTCATTCTCAGAATAGGCCGATTAAAATGCCAATGGACAACAGTCACATATTCCTATATAGGGGCAAAGCATGGCTCTATGGAAAAATGCATTTAGTCCTAAATTTGCTTAACATTCCTATATCTTTGGATCTAGCCTTATTCAAAACTGCTTTTGCCTAAAAGTGTGAGGTCAGACTCTTTATAGTAAAGGAGTAATATGGCATCAGTGCACATTTCCCAAACATACACGAGGAATGATGACCTATAAGAACATACGAAAGCAGAACTAGGGCCATTGCCCTTCAGAAGAAAGTGAAGATAAAGTTTGAATGAAATTCTTTTAAATCCTCAGGTATTCAAGCAGTTTCTTTTATAGGTGAGCTTTGCTTGCTAAACAAACTTTTAGTCTCTTCTGAGTTTAAAAAAAAAAGGTTTCTCCTAAATCTCAAAGTAAATGATCCTGAGATCAAAGGGGTTTAGATGCAGAAGACAAATGTGCACAATCTTTAGCCAACTCTGTAAATGTTACTTTTATAGGCCTTAATAAAGCAATTTTACCAGTTTGCTTCCTATGGCTTTAGTCCAGGGTGTAAATGTATATTAATGCTTTTAAACTTCCCTCTGACGTCCCTATATTAAAATATTTCTCTGCGTCTAGCTGAAAAACTCCTCCAGATGACATCACCCAGAGGAGTTTTTCATCATTAGGAGCTTAGGTGATGTCGTCTGGTGGAGTTTTGGAAAAGCAGGTTGCCTTTGATTACAAACTTTATAGTATGAGCAATGAGATGACGTAAGCTGAACTGAAGGTTCCTCCAAGTGATGTCCTCTGGAGGCATTTTTCAGCTAGAGGTAGAAAGATATTTATACATAGGGAAATCAGAGGGAAGTTTTATAGCATTCAGTTACATGTACTACCCAAACTAGAACCTAAAGAAGAAGTTCAGTATCAGGGAACGTGCCTTAAAAAACTAAATAAAAGACACAGAATTCTTATGATAAATTTGTTTGGGTCTGTATATTGTAACATGACATTGGTGCATTCTGTGCACTGGCTCTGCTGAATCATGCAGATCACAACCACCTGATCAAGATCTGATGGATCAAAACATTGTTCTGGAAAATGTAACCTGTTGGGAGCTCTCAGTGTAGTGTGCAGAGCTTTTATGTGACTTTTCTTTTACATTGTTTGCGTTCCAGCGCCTGTAGAACGTTTTTCAGATATACGTATGTGCACCCTGTTTGAATGATACTTACATGGCATTTAAATAAAACATTTTGGAGCAACTGTTTTATCATTTTAGAATTTGTTTCAACACCTTCCAGTCAAAAAATAATTTAATTTTAAAATATACAAAGCACTTTGAAACCAACATAAACCAATTTGATGACGCTTTGACTTTTTTGTATTTGACATCTACACCTTGTAGCATTAACTGTCTGATGTCCCACCTCTTTGTCTCTGTATGATTCTGACCCTTCCTTAGAAAAGACATGGTTTACAGATGAGCCAGAGAATACTCACCTGAGGACCATACAGATCAAGCCTGTGAATACTCTTGCCGTCAACCAAGTCAGTCAGTATAAATCCACAACCAGCTTGATTCCACCCATCAGAGAAGCAGAGGATGAGTGCTGAGCTCCGTGAAAGCACTGACACCTGGATGCTGCAACTCCCAGAAGACTTATTGTGTAGGTGTCAGATTCGATACATCTTGTCACCTGCAAGCATAAATCATCGATTGACATTAGATGAGACAAACACACTGCTGCTTTCTTCATTCGCCTCACTTCATGCTTATTGTACAAGCAGATTTAGAACCATACACGAAATATACATGAAGACAATCATCCAGCCTGTCAAATGTCACAACCACTCAACTATTAATTTGCACAGCTAATCTCTCACGGTGACCAGACTCTATGGCGTTTTGTTTTAGTTTGGGGACTGAGGGTCACTTGAAGACAACAGCAATGTAAAATGATAGAGTTGATTATTATTATGATTTCTGGATCAATTTTGCAATTGTAAAAGTTGCCTTTTTAGCTGTTGATGAACAATTACAACTGCGTTTACTTTACTCAGTGTTGCAGTGTTACAGTTTGTACAGTATGTTAAAATGTGTATTTTACATCGAGCTGCAATCCCACCACAATGGCATTGTTAGTGACTGAATCTCAGTGATTCCTTTGCCATTTGGAGCTAATTCACAACATTTGTGACCATAACGATGGCCAGTGTCCATGTGGAAATGGCATTTGGCTCCAGCCTTATCTCTTTCCATTTATATTTGTCTTATCTTTGCCTTTTTAGAGTTGTTATAAATGTTTCACCATCTAAAACCCAGAAATCTTATTAAGTAAAGCTTTTAAGTGTCTGCAAAGTTTCTCCAGGGGTTAAATGTCAGAGATATGTTTTAATGTTTTTAAACTAGTAGCCAAATATGATAGAGCTGTTTTGGGGGCAATATCATAAGAAAACCAAAAATGTTCCAACACAGTGGCGGAGTTGATCTTTAGACAAGTCACTATAGAGAACAAAGGCAGATACCAGGATATAGCATGGAACCATATGAAATGAGATGAGTTGAATATAAAAGCCACATATCGCATGAAGTGGGCATCTTCAAGTCCTCCTTTGACTGTAAGCACTGCCTGACACAGGATTGTCTTGGAGGTCATTGAGCATTCGTATGTACTCCATGACCAATCTTAATGTCATAATCAGACACATAAAAACAGCTCTATCATAAAAAGTGATTTTGGCTATTTATATATTCGGTTGCTCAACCACCTTGTGATTGATTACATATCTTATATATCTATTAAAAAAATGTTATGCACATCTGAAGATGCACCATTTCTTTGTAAAGCCATGGTGCCAGAATACAGAGGTAAGAGTGGTTATTAATCATTTTATATAAATAATAGAACACAGATATATTGGCACTGCTCTCACTTTACTTGAGAATCAATAAAGTAAAAAAAATAAAATAAAATAAAGCAATTAATCAAATCCTTAATCCACTGAGGATGTGTCACAGTGTAACTAGGATCCATGCTGAATGTGAAAAGAGAGGTTGTGACATTTTTACTGGCACACAACATCCAAGCTGTCCACCCCTTCATGCCAGTAATGTGCCAGGCAGTGCTGAAGCCAACGGAGGACTCCAGAAGACCCACTCCTGCGAAAAGAGGCTTCCAGTAAAAATGTTCTTTTGCTGTGAGACTGAGAAATGTGCTTTTCTCTTTGCTTTCTATATTTCTGACTCAGAGACCACTCTTTACTGTTCTTAAAGAGGTTCTAATTCCCTGGAGTAAACGAGGACTCTAGTAACTAAGTCTTAAAACTATTTTAAATGATCCATCATCAACAGTAGAGCTTGACAGAAACTAATTTTATGTACTCTTCAAAGAAATATGTAAAGCTTAATGTAAAATATTTCTTTCTAGTGTGTTCTTGTTTGACAGTACTCGTGGGGTTGAGACACATTCAACACTGCAGTCTAGTTTGTATTATTTTGTGCATTTTTTTTTAGCACATTCACTTGTGACACAGTGACAGTGCTAAGTTGATATTTCTGACTATGTCATAATACCCAGTAATAAATACAGTTTATTGTCTTGTACAAACAGGCTTGTACATAAATTGTATATGATTTCATTTTTGTATTTTCACAAATTAAAAGCTGATGTATTGTGTTCTACAGCATGTCATGTCTTATTACCTATTGTTCATATTTTTGTGTTTGAGTCTCTACACAGAAAATATTTCTGTAAAACACTATAGGTTATATTTTATATATCTCTTTGAAAACTGTCATGGTGGTTTATATAATCCTTCTCCTGTGATGATGGCATAAGGTTCTTCCTTATTGTCACACAGGTCATGTGACACAGGGTACCTCATTGCACCCTCTGGATAATGGCTGACAATAACACCCTCCACATTCTCACCTTGGGGGTGGAGAGGAGCCCATCATGTTGCTTGTTAACAATTTTACACTGTGGGAGACTCTCAGCATGCCAATAATATTTACAGTGTAACACCTCACAGAGGAGCTGCTGATCTTCCGATCATCCTGCCATTGCCAGTGTCATCACTTCTTAGTAAACAAGCACAAGTAGCTATCACACAAAAAACCCCATTACAGTATGCACTGTGTGTAAGAACCTGTATTCATTTAATAGATTTAAACAAAAGTTCTTAAAATAAAGGGACAAGCATAATCAGAAATGTGCTTTGTCAAATTATGATGGCAGTTGTCTCAATAATTAAGTATAATTATCAACCAGTGATTCAGAAAAGGAACACACACGAATGCTTTAACGATGATTCAGAGAGATTTTGTAGTGCAGTAATATTAAACTGAAATCCAGAGGACAAACAAAGAAGGACCTGGTGTATGATCCCACTCTAATGTCATTTAATCACACTGAATTATTAGCTCGGGATTCATGGGGGGCAGGGGGTACTCCTGGAGTTTAGGTGGGCAAGACAAGACTGTAGCTAATTTTGCAGTGTCTCTCTCTCTCTCACACACACACACAGTGTCATCCTCTTCCGAGGTGTTTAGGCCTATTACCAACCTTGTAAACAAACAAAGCAGATAATTGCAAACGAAACCAGAAAAGAGATCAAGTCTAATTGTAAACGATTTCTGACAACAGCCTTTGTGTTTTCTCTGTGGTAAACCACTGGCAGCCAGCTTCTGAGGGACTTTCTATTTATTGAAAAAGGTAGGATGGAAGGATACTAACCAATCTCACAGCCATAGGTTTATGTTGGTCACAACTGTTTGGTTCTACCTGACCTTTCAGTCAAAGTAGGTCCTCTTTGGAAAACATCTTGAAGTTTGAGGAAAATTGAAAAACAATAACATACAACACATTCTTCTGCCTTCACTATGACTTTCACAAGCGGTCAAATTATTTTCCTGGTCCTGCACCAGAGAAACTAAATTAAGTCCCCATAGAAAATACAATAATGAGAAAACCAACTAAAAGCTAAAAGAGTTAACAGAAATTTCACAGTTACCAAAGCTACTTACAGAGGAACACATCATCATCGGCTACTGTAACAGCTATAATGTTAGGAGTAAACTCTGGTATAATTCCTACAGATAAACACACCAACGAGGGCCTCAGTTAGGTAACATCTTCTAAAAATCTGAATTTCTGTCTGCTTCCAGGAAATAACTAGGAAACTAAAACCTCTAGGATACATACAGACCAATCCATGGTCACCCTCTGAAGACAACTCTTGTCCAGCTGCATAGGCTTGGCTGGTGATAATAGTTTCCATGACAATGCAGCACTCCAAGTGCATCAGTGCCAGCCTGGATAAACAGTGATCCTTTACCAAAACAAGGGGGTCATTACAGCAGCTTGTCAAATCAATGTTGAGAGTGTCCTGGCTGATTAAGGCGTCCCCTCTCAGTCCTGACACAGTGTCAATACTGGCTGGCCTGTGGCGGCACACTCCCATGATTGGACTGAAATGCCTATCAGTCAGGCAGCTGAGCTGGACTAATGATTCCCTGTGCTGCCTATTAGAGGGACATGACAATTTAATCCTGTGGGCCAGGCAAAGAAAAAGTGACCTTGGTGCTTTATATTGAGGCTGAGGTAAATTGACAAGAGCAGATAAATCTTTACCTTGGGCTATTAACAGAATTAAAGAACAACAACAAAGACAGAGGGTCCTCTGTTTTTTGTTCTAGTTACCTCGGCTTTTTAAACCCCAATTTAAAAAAAAAAACCCTCAAATTTAAAAAATAACCTAGCCACAAAACACTAAGATGTATATGCATCGATAAAAAAATCTACACTTTTATTAT
Organism: Channa argus; assembly: GCF_033026475.1. Lineage (NCBI taxonomy): Eukaryota > Metazoa > Chordata > Actinopteri > Anabantiformes > Channidae > Channa > Channa argus. Next base: position 8,216,100 of record NC_090216.1, read on the forward strand.
TTCCAAAACATTTCCACTCTGTAATGACACAATCGATCTAAAGCAATAAAATGTAAAATAAAAGCCATAGGTTAAATTCTTATATGCTTTGTTGTCAAGCTTGAGTATTGAAAGTGCATATTGCTTGAAGCTCTAGGTTTTTCAGATGTTCAAAGCCATCCCAGCATGGCCCCGGGGTATATAGCCTTGGACATCTATCTTAAGGCTATGAGAACATTGTCTACATTGTTGGAAAAAGGCCATGTGTTTACACAGATGTTTCAAGCTTTTAGCACACAGATCATCCTGTACTGAGCCGCACCACCATCTTTTGTGCCAAGGGCCATATACATTTTGCATTAGTTTACCCTTTGATACAGAAATGAAGAAGACTTGTACACAGTAGAGATTCTCAGTGCTGCCACATGAATATTTCTCTTATTTCTAAACTTTGCTGTTAACATTTTCATCACTATATCCCTTTATTTGTTCCTCTTTTTATTTATGTTTTAAAGTGACCTGCACACGGAGAGAGAAACACTGTCCTCTGCCTCTTTGTATTTCTACCAGAGAAACAGTCAAACAAATGGTAAAAGATAAGAATTTCATCCTGGATGTTAGGATAGACTTCGGCACAGGGATGCAATTTGCCTATAAGGCACAGTTGCCGCACTGACCCTTTATGTTCCATGTAAAGGTCAACGTTTCCTTTTCTTTTGTTTCACTCCATGCATGCATAAATCAAAGCTCTTGGCTATTTTCCTGTTTGAAGTGGGAAACAGCACTCATCAAAAACAAAATGCAACCTGTACAATACGAATATTGCTCCTTTAATACAAAATAAAATACCGTCTGTAGGTGTTGAGTGCAGATGTTTTACATTTTTGTGAGTTGGTTTCGGGAATGAATGATTAAAGTGAATGGGATTTGGTTTGCATCAACAATCAGTGTTTCCCCATATGTTGTGTCCTAAATCACTTACTTTCTAATTCAAATCCCCTTTACTTTCGCTTCTGTGCAAAGAAATTAGCAGTAACAAACAGCAAACAGATGGCACTATTCCATAACATCACTTCTCAGTCCAAGTTGTAAATATGATTTATAATTTGCAACATATTATTTACTGTGATTCATGTTTCTGTCAGTACCACACTGGAGGTTAATAGAAATGCCAGCATGCTCGCTGATTTACTTAGTAAAATTTTCATCTCAAGGTTCAGGTTCAGAAGATTGGCGTCAGCGAGAGTTACAGGATTCATGCATTATGCAGAAGAAGCTGACACGACCTTCAGCCATCACAGTCTTCTCTATATATCACACAGGGCTTGACCCTCCCAATACCACAAGGAGGATTTGATATATTTAACCACTACTGCCATTAAATTAGTCACATGCTTTATGAACCAAAGCCATTTTCTACAGCTAGCAACACGGAGGCAATATACTTTTGATTAAAAGTGGTTTTACACTTTGTATTTGCTTTTCTTCCACAGGTTATGTTTTGGCCATAAGAAAAACAATAATACGTTAAAAGCAATGTAAATCAACAAATAAATCTCCTGCCCCCACAGATTTTTACGCTGCACATTATGACTTCGCCATATGTTGGCCATATGTAAATATAAAGAGGAAAATCTGATCCTGCTGCTTGGTACAGACCACATCATAAAATGATAGGAAATAAAGTGCTGTTTTAGAGTGTGAGGGCCATTTTAATTTAATTGGCTTTAGAATTATTTATGACATTAATTGCCACATTATCGACTAGCTGTCAGCTCCTTGGACTTGCAGTCCATTCCTCTTCACAGAGAGTGCCAGCTCAGCCTAAAGCAGACTGACAAGCTAATTATAACATCCTCCCTCTCAATGATACATGTCACTAATGTGAATCTGGCCCAGAAATAAGACTTCCTAGTCACCTCAACCACAAAAGTCTCCTGCTCCAGCCAGTATCTTCAGATAGGGATGCTTCATATCGCTTCTTTTGCTCCATAGTCCAGTGTAAATTAAAGCCCCTAATTTCAATCATACTCCTGTTTGCTCATGTGTATTCATCATTTGAGTATACAGACTTCCTTAAAACCAAACACCAGAGAGTATAATAAAACAGCCTCAGAATCCCTCCTCCTGACACCTTGCAGACATCACACTGAATGTGGCATTTTTTAGAACAACTATAAAAACATAAAGGTAGAGTCCACAAATTTATTGCAGAGGAACCAGTATTAGAGGAAGTTCTTATTCTACTGCCGCCAACAGCCTACACAGCCAAAGAACCAAAGAGGCAAAAGAACAGAAAATGAAATATAGGGTGTTTGAGAGCATGAAGACCAACATGGGCTCGTTAGACAGACAACTAGAGAAAGGTGCTTCAAGCTCCCATGAATCCCACATTAGGCATTGAAGCAATTTGGCACAGAGGCCTAACCGCATTACTGCAACTGCTATGTTGATCACATGACACACAGTGGCCCAAAAGGATTTTTTCCCATAGAGAATCATTGTAAAAGGAGCAGCTGTAAAACGGAAGAAATATTTTTCTGAACATCACAAACCTCAAAAAAAGACATCAGAATATAACTAGAAAAGGCAATTTCCAAGGAAATTACGTGGGAGAGCTGTTAAGTCGCCCGGTAGAGGCCGACCGCTCAGAAGCTGCTGAGAGCAGAGGCGTTTGTACGTTCAAAGCCGCAAACGCTGAAGAGAGATAAATACAAACAAAAAGAGAAAGAAGAAGATGACAAGAAAAAGAAAAAATCCAAAATCCCAGGAAAAGTTGAATTCAGAAAAGAAAAAAAGTAGAAAGTAACAATGGAGGAAGTAAATAAGTAAAAAGTTGATATTTAAAGTGTAAAGAAACAGAAAAAGAAGCAAAGTAAAAAGTTCCTATTGAAAGTGTAAAGAAAAAAGTAAGAAGTGAAAAAGCAACAACTTGATTAACAAAAGTGGAAAGAAGTAGTAAGAAACAAAGGAAAAGGTAAATATTCCCAAAGTTAAAAGAAACAAAAAAAGAAGCAAAGTAAAAAAGTTGCTATTAAAGTGTAAAGAAAAAAGCTAGAAGTAACTACTTAGAAATGAAGGAACCATTTTAATGCTGAAAAACTGTTAAAAAGTTGAAAAGAGCTTTTAATTTGAAAGTGTGTTTCCTGTCTGTGTCTGTGTGGTAGTTTGTGTGTCCACTGTAGGGAGACTTCAAAACAAACTTATTTTAGCATTTAAATGCTAAATAATTAAAATAAGAATGATAAAAGGCTTTTATTTTGAAAGTGTTTCCTGTCTGTGAGGGTGTGTGTAGGGAAACTTCACCACAAAGTCATTTTAGCATTTAAATGCTAAAAAGTGGATAAAATATTATGAAAGGCTTTTATTTTGAAAGTGTGTTTCCTATCTGTGAGGGTGTGTGTGTAGGGAAACTTCACCACAAAGTCATTTTAGCATTTAAATGCTAAAAAGTGGATAACATATTATGAAAGGCTTTTATTTTGAAAGGGTATTTCCTGTCTGTGAGGGTGTGTGTCTGTGTGTGTCTCCACTGTGTATGTTGAGGGAGAAAAACTCAGGTAAAGTGTGTGGACACAGCTCTGAGGCTGATTACATGACGTCATGCAGCTGTGTCCGTTACCATGACAATGACTGCTGCCCGCTGCCCGCCTGCTGAGTCATGTAAGCCAAATGCAAAGGCAGGCTGGAAAAGTGCTGAGACTATGCCTCGCAAAATGCTCAAAATATGAAAAAGTATTAGTCCTATCGAAACAATTCAAAAACTGTGAGTGACAAAAGGCTTCAATGAACACACTGATGTACTTTATTTGAAGATACTCCATAAAATGAAGGCGTGGTGGCGATTTTAAAACAGCCCCCCGTTTGTGATTTGATTAGAATTTAAGAACCTCTGTTATAATGGGCTCCAATGGGAGTTTTGACGGCACTCTCTCTGCTTCTGGACACTTGGAGAAAGAACCGTCAGTCCTGTCACTATGAGAGTTACAGTTACTGAAAGAAGACAAAAATACCTACATTCTGATGTATAGTTTGTTTATGTAAGATTAAAGTTGACTGAAGGAAAGAAGGAAAAGAAGGAAAAAAGTTGCTAAAAGTGGAAGCTGAAAAGTTAGAGTGCGTGTGATGTCACCCACTCTAGCTGCTCCAACATTCCGCAATACACACTAATGGAAAAGTTGAAAAAGCTCCAAAAGTTGCCTAAAACTAAAACTGCGATTATTCAAAAAGTATAAAAGATAGAAAGAAGCTGATCCACCCAGAAAAAGTTGAAAGGGACTAGACCCGTATAAACTTTAAATGAAGTTTCTACTCCAAAGTATGACGACACAAGAGGCAGATGAAAAGTGGCAAGTTGAAGGGAAATTTTAAGTGCCTTCCATTCATTTTCTATGGGAAAAAAAGTTCATAAAAAGTGAAATATAATAAAAAGTATAAGTATAAGTATATATTTCCTGCAGAAAATGCGTGTGATTGCTGAAAGCCAGCCGCTGCACCTGCTGCAGCCATCGCCGAATCTGCAGCTTTGAAAGTTGTAGAAGCGACAGGCAACACTGTAGCATGTGTAGTTTTTTAAAATATTGAACAACTAGTGAGTTGCAGTACCGCGAACGACCGCCAGGTGGCGCACGTGGTAGTACTAAAGGCCCTGTACAATATAGAAGTAAAATCAGAAAGAAAAAAAACAATTTTTTGAGTTAAAAAACGAGTTAAATAACTGACCACACGGTGGCGCTAGAGAGCCCACACTGTAACATGTGAAGCATTTCATCATGGGGCAGCTTTCCTGAAAGTTTCATAACAATATCACGTGTAGTTTCCGAGATACAGCCATGTGAAGATTGCTCTCATAGACGGCAACAAACAAATCATACAAATATTCATACTAATTATTGTACATCAGCTGTCAGCCCACAGAGTAATACATCAACTCTCCTATCTGTACTTAACATATTACAGTTGGAACCATGTTTCTAGCTGTAAGCGTGTAGGACTAGTTGCATGTCAAAACAACTAACATAAACATGCTGATATCTGACCACACGGTGGCGCTATAGAGCCCACACTGTAACATGTGAAGCATTTCATCATGGGGCAGCTTTCCTGAAAGTTTCATAACAATATCACGTGTAGTTTCCGAGATACAGCCGTGTGAAGATTGCTCTCATAGACGGCAAAAAACAAATCATACAAATATTCATAAAAATTATTGTACATCAGCTGTCAGCCCAGAGAGTAATACATCTACTCTCCTAACTGTACTTAACATATTACAGTTGGAACCATGTTTCTAGCTGTAAGCGTGTAGGACTAGTAGCATGTCAAAACAACTAACATAAACATGCTGACAATTGACCACACGGTGGCGCTAGAGAGCCCACGCTGTAACATGTGAAGCACTTCATCATGGGACAGTAGTAATCAAGGTTTCATAACGATATCACGTGTAGTTTAGGAGATATACCCATGTGAAGATTGCTCCCATAGACGGCAATGCAAAGTAAAAATCATACAAATATTCATAACAATTATTGTACATCAGCTGTCAGCCCACAGAGTAATACATCTACTCTCCTAACTGTACTTAACATATTACAGTTGGAACCATGTTTCTAGCTGTAAGCGTGTAGGACTAGTAGCATGTCAAAACAACTAACATATACAGGCTGATATCTGACCACACGGTGGCGCTATAGAGCCCACGCTGTAACATGTGAAGCACTTCATCATGGGACAGCATCCCACAAAGCTGCATCATGCTACCATGTGTAGTTTTTGAGATATTGCAGTTTAAACATCACTCCCATAGACTTTCCATTCAAAAAAAATATCATATTAATATTCATAATAATTACAGTACATTAGCTGACAGCACATAGGGTAGTGAGCACACCTCTCCCAACCATGCTTAACATATTACAGTTGGAACCATGTTTGCAGCTTTTAGCATTCAGGACTTACAGCACGCCGAAAAACGGGCGGAAGAATACGGAATAATAATAATAATAATAATAATAAAATTAAATACTGGAAACAACAATAGTGTGATTGCTTTCAGCAATCACACTAATAATAATAATAATAATAAAATTAAATACTGGAAACAACAATAGTGTGATTGCTTTCAGCAATCACACTAATAATAATAATAAAATTAAATACTGGAAACAACAATAGTGTGATTGCTTTCAGCAATCACACTAATAATAAAGAAAAGGATCTCAATAGTGTGAGAGCTGTGCTTACAGCTCTCCCACTAATGAGAGCTGTGCTTACAGCTCTCCCACTAATAATAATAATAATAATAATAAAGAAAAGGATCTCAATAGTGTGAGAGCTGTGCTTACAGCTCTCCCACTAATGAATCCAGTCCAAATTAGGTACTGCTACTAGGTCTCTCTCTCAGGTGCTAGGTCTTTTATCTATCCAAACACTGTGTTTGGGATGGCATCGCAATGCACATGCATGAAGTCTGGGGTTGTAGTTAAAGAAGCAGCAGTGTAGGAGGGGGTGTGTGGTTTTTTGTGCCTGCAGAGGTCAAATAGCAGGTTCGACTACACCTTTATATCCTGGCATTATTGAACAACTTACAACCCAGGACTAACTCTGTCACTCAAATATATAAATAAATAATAAAAAGTAAATGACTAATGCATAGATACATTTATTGTATATATATTCTATTTTTAAGAAATATTTACAATATTTAGAGGGTTTCAGCCACCTGAGTATTGTATTGCCTGAGATTGAGGGCAAGTTTCAACACTCCACCCAAAACATTTCATATGGATTCCCTTTTTAATTAGGCTGTTTACATATTCCAACTTCACTTTGAATGTAGCCTGACAACAATGAGAGTTGACACATACCAAACTTGGTATGTCCCAGAGCCATCTTCAATGGCTGGAACGCTGTCAGCTCCACCTACATCAGTGGCAGTGTCTCAGTGGTAGCGCGACACATGTCAGAAACTTTTAAATGTCTGCTCTTTTCAGCAAAAGCACTTCTGCAGTCCAAAGAGAGCATTTCATCTGTACTGTATTAATGCGTGTGTAAATACTGGGCAAAGTGCTTACAATATTGACATAGTGTCAAGAGGTTTAATTGAACTCTCCAGATCGACAAACTCAAATATTCTTGACACATGCTGCGGGAGTTTTTCATATTTGATAAATTCCCAATAACTAATGACATAATTACTCAGCATCTAAATCAGGCAGCTATCAGCAAAATGAAAATTCAGTCTTGCGCTTGAATGTTTGGACAGGAAAAGCCATCTCTGGTGATTGCACATGCCTAGTGCAGCCAGACACACATTTGAACTTCAACCTTCTTTGATCAGCAGTTTTGGCAAGGCAATCCATCATGGTGCTCTTACTGTCAGAAGAGGTGCCTGGCTGCAGCTGTGTGTCACTGGCTAAGAGGGGCTGCTTAAAGGCAATCATGTCAACCTCCGCGCGACTGCTCAGACTCCCAGATTGAAGGAGGACTTGACAGGGCCAGAAGAGTCAGCTGAAGACACTGGAGGGCTGTGTCTGATTGCTCTGTGGCCATAAAGTGATGACTGATTTTATCCTCTGTGAGCAACTGACTGAATAACCCCCCACCCAAAAAAAGTTGAAATTCCCCCCTTAAAAAACAAACAAAAAAAAAACAACCTAACTTTCCGCTAAACTGTAGCTTTAATCCTGTGTCAAATTGAAAATGTTATCTTTATCATTAAACACGTATTCTGTTTTTAAGAAAATAATTTTTAATAAATGAAGGTTTTGTTCAAGCATAAAAACACCCACCACCAATAATCTAAATCTGCCCTGTTTAACATTACAAAAAGAAGACAGGATATGAACACTTTTTCAAGTCTGACCTTCATAACATGTTACTGCCTCAGGACACTGTCTAGACATACAGATTGAGCACTCTTTAAAAGGGATCACTGGCGAGCCATGATTTTAAGATAATCTTTGCAATTAGAAGAATTCTAAAATGCTTTGTTCTTTTTAGGCTTTTCTTCAGTAAACGGTTAAGGGTGAGCTTACTTTACAAAAATAAACCAAAAACAAGAAGCACTGTGGGAATAAACTGTGCAGTATTTTATGAGGTGAGGGCATATTTGTCCAAAGTAGAAAACTCTAAAGCTTTTATTGCACTATATATATAAAAAACATAATAAGAAATAGAAATATAAAAAATGAATATACTTATATAAATACAAATATATGGAATGAAGCCTGCACACATGACTTTCTCAGCAGCAGGTTAGATTATCCTCTGAGATCTGCACACACAATGCCACTTGTCAGATTGCGGAGACTGTAGCTTCATCCTGCTGTAAATAAGGCAAGGGGTGAAGGATATTCCAGTTCCAGTGCCAATGATTTCCTGATGGGAAACAGATAGCATATTCCCAGCCACTTTCATACAGGCAGCGAGTGCATTAACAGCAACAACAGGCCTGACTATCAGACAAAGAAGCTGAGTGACGGCTTGCTGACTGCAGCTCCAAGTGTGCAATAACATGATGTGAAAGGACATTGTCAGTAGCCAGGGAGACGAGGCCAGATTCTACATAGTGACAGAAAACAGAGATGAGGACAGAGATACTGGTGCCATATTAGTGGCCAGCATATTCAAACACCATCCTTTGAGTCTAAGCAAACTTGACATCACCTCCAATGGCTTCAAAGTGTTCACTTCCCTCTACCACCACCACCACCACCACCACCACCTCTCCTTCTGTGTGCAGCCAGCTTTCCTCTCTGATGTGTCTCCAGACTCCGTGCTCTCTTATGTAGAGAGTTACCAGCAGGCCTATTTTGTCAGGACAGGAGGATGGGCTGCTGCGGCCTGCGGATACCCTCAGTCAATCTACATCTGGTCACTGTGGTGAGAAGTGTGCTCATTGTTTCCGATATCTGAGCTACTTGAGGTGATCCGAACACTGAAGTGTGAGGAGCTGTCACCTTGCATAAAACTCTGCACCAGCAGAGGATGTACATCTCCTGATATGTTAAGAAGGGGGTGGGTGCAGAGACCTCTATGTCCTGATGGGCTGTAAAGACACAGAGGACCCTATAAGAGACAGGGGAGAATATATTCACTCTGTCTGCCTAAGGATAAGAGGTCAGCTTTGAAGGAGACAGCTCATCACTAGGCCCCCCACGCAGTCATACGACAGATTTATGCTGTTACTGGGCCAAACATGGGAATGTTGATGTTAAATGTTAATGATCTATCACAATATCAACAAGAGGTTAGCAACAGCAATTCTTGCATCATAACATTCATACATCATTACAACTTTAGCGCTTTAAGAGCTTTAAGTTTTTGTACAACAACAATTTATCACTGGGTTAAACTTTTTTTTAGTTTTTTGTTTTTCCTGGATAGTGGGCTGACAGCCTGGCCAGTTGAGTTGTACTCTGCAGGCCACTAACAGTTCAACCCACCTTCTCCAGCAGGGCAGTAACAGGAGAGAAAGAAGCATGTAGCAGTGGTGCAGGATCTTACTGGGACAAAAAAAAGAAAAATGAAAAAAATGGCCAGAGGTGGGAAGGCTGGCCTACGCTTGGAGTAAAGTTGGCAGCTGTGTGGCTGTGTTTGATGAAGTGCAGCTCACATTAAATACACTCTGGGGCTCCCTGCACAGCTGGCGACCGTAGGTTACAGTTCTGAAAGATGAAGCACAGGATGGAGATAGTGGGAGGAAGAGATGGATGAGGGAAACGCAAAGCTTGCATCTTAACATCATCTGTCTGAGGTGGAAAAGAGGATTGGGGCCAAATTCATGAGAACAAGGAAGATGATGAGGAGGGTAATAAAATGATATTGTGTCAGTGTAAGAGGAAAAACCAGAGCAGACTGAACAAAAGAGGCATTAGCATGAAAGCATGGAAGCAATTTGGGAGATATATGTATATACAGTACAATATGTTGGTACATGAAAGCAAATAAAACCCCTGGTTGTCTTTTGTGCATATTGTGTTCTGGTATTTTAATAAAGACCCATTTATTAAATATCTATGGAGACATTTTTCCATCCTATTTCCAAAGCATGTTTATTTTTTTTATTTATGGGCATAAGTTGCTGACTTTTGTTGTTGACCTGGGATGACCCTGTCAAAACCCACTAACCAATAGGAGCCCAGGTGTAGCGCTGACCTTTAGGATGATCACTGCCATGGTGCATTTGATGTCTTACTCGGAACCTTCTGTACGAATCGTTTACTACAAACCAACTATCAGCTTCTGCGTTTCGGTTTCTGCTTGGCTAAGTCAAGCTGGACAGACACTGTATGACTCTTAATAATAGCGTGAATGATTAAAGCAGCCTTCCAGTTCACCCAGAACCTGTGACTTATCAGCTCACACTGTGCGGGCTGGTCAAATGTCTGTAATGAGGAGCTCACACTGAAGGTATTTTGTAGTGACAATACCAATAAATTTCACTCTAACAAGATGGCTGTATCCTCAATGTTGACAAAAAGCAAGAAATGTGGCTTCACTTTTTCTGATTTTATAACGAAATAACAGGAAATGAAAAAAAATAATACGGAGCTGCAGATGGCTGGAAGATGCATACATTAGTGTGCAGTGTGTTCTCTGAGGTTCTGTTTTAAATCACTGCAGTCTCTATGTTACAGATTTAGCCATAACATCTAAAATATACTACTTCAATAATAATAAAACAAGCTGCGTGGGAAATCAGATCATAGAACTGCTCACACTGCAAGACAGCTGGCCAAAAATTTCTACATGCAAGAAATCCAAATAGTCCAGGATCAGGATCATTGGTCATTCAGATAATTAATCAGGCGCTGGGACCCTGCTTATGCTGGAAGTCAGGTGACAACCAATCTGGCTGTGAGATGTCCACCTACTGTATTCTGAAAGTCAAAAAGTAAAAAAAAAGGGAAGCCATGTCCTTTTAATGACAGGAAAAGTAGTTGTTTCTTACATTCTGAAGGAATAACAGCAGCCACCATCTTCTGCTGGGGGGAGACAATGCCCATACTGTTATTCTGCTTCTTTCCATCAACCCACAGGTACATCCTGTGGTACATTTTTTTTACTTTGATTGCACACGTAATAAAAAAAGAAAGCATATGTGAGATAAGCATGAAGACAATGAACATAATAAAAAGTAGTAACTGTCAATACAAGGCATGTGATCATCTATGAAGTCGGCTCCACACCTGGCATCCTAATGGGGAATCTTTAACAAGGTAATCTTAACAAAATTCTGAGCACAAGAGCAGAGACCAGTGAGTGTGCAGAAGCAGATTGAGTGCAAGGAGAATGGTTTAAGCTGGAGCACATGAGTTAAAGGATCAGTAAATGTGAAAGAAGATGTAGTTTTGAGCAGAGCATATTCCAGCATGAGCAAAGACATTGTGAGTGCGAGGAAAGGGTTTTGAGGAAATGCATTACAAATATTTCTACATAAAAACATGAAATTATGCTTTCAAATTGAAAAGCAGTGCTCGAATAAGGATAACAGCAGAACCATACACTGGTGGGTCTAAGGTTTCATCCAAAGAGATATAGAGAGATAACAAAAACACTGAAACCTGTCAGGAAGAACAACTTACAGCAAATTCAATGCTGCAATCAGCTTTTAGCTTGTCAGGATGTTCATTATGTCATGAGGTGACACAAACAAAGGAGGTTAGACTCAGCACTGACACAGCATAACGCTATGGACTCTCTACTCTTAAAGTAACTGCTGCTGAAAAAACACCTTTACATATAGTAGACTACTGTCTGGCCAGTTCAAAATTTACATCAAGTACATATTTCATTGTAGATTACCCCAAACAACCAATATGAGAAGACTGGAATATTAGTTTTAGCAATCAATCATTCAGTGTTGTTGTTGCCGATATTCTCCCGCTCCCAAAGGAAACATGGAGGCACAGCTGATAAAGTTATGCAGACATTTCTTTTTCACTTTCAGTGATTTAGCATGACTGTGCTTGTCACCATGATTTAGAGGAGACTGCAATCTGCATTCTGTTTATTGTGACCAAACAAGTGCAGCGCCTGCACGTTTTCAACTTCACAGTTATTGATTAAAGTTTTAAATGGTTGCCATATTACCCAGGGACTTCTGGGAGATTAATTTGCGTCTGCGCTCTGTGTAATTCATTAGACATTTAGACAGCTCAACCACAAGGACTCTGTCTTGAGAGAAAAGCCAATTTTTCACACATTGAAAGTATGAAAGCAAACTAGATGCTATAGTACTAACCAGAAAATGTAGTGTAATTTTTAGTGATTTATTATTTTAATTTAACAACAGCAACAACAACAGAAAAAAATAAAATGTTGGGGATGGAGCCCAGCATGGATATTTTACAACTGAAACATACACAGAAGCATGGGGTGGGTTAGGCACATAGAGTGTCATTAGGTTATAGAAGCCGTGGGCACAGCAACTGCCCTCCAAACTACATTTGGTACTTCAGTACTTCTACAGTACAGAAATGTCCACTGACACAACACAGTCCACTGTTGAGCAATGAGGTATAAGGAAGGTTCCACAAATGCATAACATTTTTTTGGCAGACATTAAACCAGCTAGAAATCCTAAATTATCAAAAAGAATAAAATAATGTGGTCACAGGCATAGTTTCAGAGTTGTGGAAAATTAGCTCCTACCCCAAATAAACTATTATAGTTATTATTAAACTATAAAACCAGTCTTAGAACGCCATTTGAGGAGCCTTTATAGCTCTTTCTCATCCAATCAGGAGCTATGAGAGATATATGTGTGTAGTTGATCGGTTGAACACTGGGCCAATGCATAAGTGAAAGTGGAGAATTTGATGTTTCAAAGATGTTGTAAGCTTTTTTAACCATGCAGCAAAGTACTCATTTAGATTTAGAAAATGTGTTTAGTTTACCCAAATGAAGTTGTATCCCAATTTTATGACGCACATTTCTGCATCATGACATTATATCTACCAGGAGAGAACTGTTTGGTCCAAAAGCACCTAATGATGTAACCATTTTTAAGAGCAAAAACAGTGATGGGTGCCACCTGCATAGTACCAAAAGGAAACAACCAGCCTCAACAAGAGGCTAGTCGTATGGTATGCATGACTTGATTTGTTTAAAAACATTAAACAGCCATGTAGTTCTCTCATTTCCTTTTTTTAAATAGGAAATGAGAAATATGGCTGAACAGGAAAACGGAGCTGGATGCAAATGAAGGGAAGTTGTGTCCTGAGGCTTTGGGTCAGCAGTCAATTAAATTATCACACTAAAGTGAAAGACTTTTAAAATCCCCTTACTGAATAATGGTTGTCAAACACTCCATGATGTTCTGTAAAAAGGGTTGCAGCAATGGGATTAGGGTTTGATCCTCAGCTACTGCTGTGCCCAGTCTCAAATGACTATCCTCTTATCTCAAGGCAACAGAGCTACATGTACATTATGTTATGTACCGACTTCGTCAAGATCGAATGGATGTCATTGAAATTAATTTAATCTTCCTTAAATTAGCTTCTGACTATGATCTCTTCCAGTCAGAATTTATGTCCTCCAGAATTCAATTTCCTCTGCAGTGTGATATGCTTTTATCAGTTGGTAACTATTCGGTGGCCTCCAATAATGAGAGCTGTCACAGAGACCAGCAGCAGATCGTGTTTGATGGCAACCATCTTGTGACCACTGGAAGTGTCAGCCACATTTACCAGGGATTAAAAAAAAAAACAAAGACTCCAAGGCTCCCAGACACAGCAACTCTTACTAAAGGAACAGTCATTTCAGAATTACATGCTGATCAATCTGGAATCACTTTAATCCAATTACTAGTCATTAGACCGTCAGAGTGTATCAGTGTTGATTCATGGGTGCTGAAATTAAAGAAAGGGCATCTGATGTTGGAAATGTTTTAAGTGCTGACTGCGAGATAACAGCCTGGAAAGATGCCTTTAAACTCGTTTCCGCACCAGTTCTTGCATAGAATTATACAATAATTCAATTAACTGATAAAACTCTATTGGATGGTTACGTTTATGGGATGTTTAATTTGTTAAAGTAACACAAATCATCATAAAGATCAAAATTTGACAATACTGGATAACATTCATGAAACAATTTTAGACCAAGTGTCAGTTTACAGAAGAGCTGAAATGATCAGTTAATTGATCAATTAATTGACCGAACCATATCCTAAAGCTGTTATCAAGTCGCAAGCCAAACAAATTTATGCAACCACACTAGAAGTTTGGTGGGGCTGCAGTTAATCTAACTTTTTCAAGTATTTGTTGAGTTGAAATACGTTGCAACATGTATCTGCAGAACTGCAAGACATACTCGCAATAGTAAGGAGGCAATCCTCTAATGACCTACTAATGCAGCAGCTCAAACCTACGATGGCATCTACGATCTTTTTTACAATTGTGACCTAAAGACCAAACACAGCCTCCACCTCACCAACAGAAAGGCATGGGGATCTCTACAAACATCGTGTGACATTAACTTCAAATTCTGTATAGAAGGTTTACCGTTTGTCACCAAATTTATTTAGCATGTTAGACAGCCAACATTTGGTTGATGGTATGTCATATCATTTGCAAATATTTAGTCAGAAAAAAAAACATGCGCAATTTAAAGGTTGACGTGATGATGGCACTGGAGAGATCATTAAGCACTTTATCCTAAAGTGGACATGAATGTCTGTACCAAATATCACTCAGAAATACAAATGGCAGGCTGCTGTTGGCACTAAAGGAAAGTCAGGGGAAAGTCATTATTGTCTGGCAGACATAAATGTCTGTGCAAATCTCATGGCAATCCATCCAATAGCTGTTGTGATGCTTCCTGATGCCATCCTCCACAGTACAGAGTTAAGCAAGGGTAAAAATGCCAAATATTTGCTGGCTCTGGTCTCTCTAATGTGAATATTAAAAATATTAATGATATTTTCCTATGGTTGTGAATTCAATCTGTGGGATGCTTTACTGTTGGTAATAATAAAACTGAAGATTTGGAACGTCATGAGCATTAGTTGTTATTAGATTTGTCATAATTTTACAGACTAGCAAATAACTGAATAATGAAGCGAAAGGAAGGACCAGTTAATAATGTAACCAATCATTTTGCATCTTTAATGACTAGCACAACACAAAAGCCTACAAATGTAACTTTTCCAAGCATTAAAAGCTAAAATATACTGCACCTTCTTCAGATAAATATATAAAAATTCACTGTTTAGGTATAAATAAGGGACTAACTGCAATCTGACAACAGAGACACTTATGTATTTTGAAGTCATATAAGCTGTTCCATGACTTCCTTTCACCATAAAAATCCCAAATGTCACTTCCTACCTGAGATGTTAGGCGCCCGACTGTCTGGTTCCCGTTATTACTTTCATCTCATCTCAGCTCCTGATGCTTAATAAGCTAGTACCTGAGGGTCCTGCCTCTATCTCAGAACTGTGATTTGATGTGGCAAGGAGACAGAAAACAGGAAAGAGGGGGGACAGAAATAAAAGAACAAGGGATCAAAATAACTGTGCCTGTATGGCTGAGTGGAGTGGGTCCCATCAACACCAATAACCGTTAGCCGCGAACACATGTGTCACAGCGAGACAAGTGTCATATCACTCAGCCCACTGCTTCATTTGACTGGAGCACATCAATCACTCAGGGAAATGTACGCAGACGTACTGAGATAGGCCTCACCTCTGGCTCCCTCATTACGTTGTGTCAGTGTTACTGAAACCCTGACCTGTCAGGAATTCACTGCTGCCTTTCTCCTAAAGAACCCTTCCTGTCCAGTTGTTTCTATCAACCAGCAGGTGAAAACGGCCAGGTGAGGAGCAACAGCGCACGGAAATCTCACAGCTTCTAAATCTATGTCAATGTGTTTGGTGTTCGAGCTGCCCTCTGCTGCTACCCCAAACACGAAGCACCTGCATGGCTGCACACGTCTGTGACAATGAGCTGGAGGCAAATCGTCAGTGCAAATTACTCATGACAAAGACAGTATGACATTTTAAATCTTTATAGCTGCAACAAACGATTGTTTTACGTGATTTGTTATTTTATTGACTATGTTATGTACAAAATGTCAAAACCACTGAACAATGTCCATCATGAGTTCACAAAGTCCCGGCCGTTGTCTTCAGATTGCTTGTTTTGTCAATCAACAGGCCAAAGACATATAATTTACAATAATATACAACAAATGAAAGCAGCAATCATTTACATTTGACAAGCTGGAACAAATACATTTGGTTTAGTAATTAAAAACAATGTTTAATCACTCACCAGATGTCACACACATAAACAACCAAATATCATCAATGGGACTAGTATTAATAAAATCATATCTACTCAATGACACTGAGGTCCTTTCCATTATAAAACTCGTTATTTCAATACCAAATCGCTATATAAGAAGTTAAAATGGGAAAGTGTCCCTTGGCACCAGGACTTAACGAAGGATTAAAGTCTTATTAACAAAGGCCTCCCATGGAAGCTCAGCTCTCTCCCTGGCCACCATCATGCTGCGCACAGCTGTGTATACAAGTCCGACAGGTAGAATAATAACGGTTATACATCACTGCACCTGAGAGCCCAATCATCCAAATCTTCCCCTGCCACTGCCTCCCAGACTCCATTACTTTATTGACACACAATCTTAAGAAGGGGAGAAATATTGCACATGTAAGGTCACTTGGTTATGAAGACATATTATCATATTATCTGCATGAGGGTTGTAGGGCTCAGGCCTGACAAAGCTAATTATAATTGGACATGATACAGAGCTCAGAGCATATTACGTGCTTGGCTGCATGACAAAGTCGCAGCTGAGATATGAGGGGAGAGAGCATTGGAACACGAGCTGAAACCCAATGAGAAGCGAGTGAAGCTGTACAATAGCAGCTCCCTGATGATAATTTATGGATACATCCAGTATACGCACCAGGCCAAACCTGTTTCTGCTTGTTCAGGAAGCACAGGATGGAAAGAGCCAGATGTTAAAATACAAATTTCTTATGCACGCTGACTTGAAACAGCTCTAATGCCTAAATGTCACATTTTGTTAGTGACAACAAAAATGGCCCCGTGGCTTCTTATCTCTACTCCCAAGGTTGTTTCTGAATCGTCAGACAAAAACAAGTCTGTTTTCATTCTTAAATGACTAAATCCTTGTGCTTCCTGCTTCAAAGCAGCCATTTACCTCAAAACAGTGATGTATTATTTTTGAAGCAGGCTCACTCAAACTTGAATCATTGTTATAAAATAAAATCAAAAGCAGAAGATAACAGGCAAATAATAACTGAGTTATGTGATACTGTACATCTGTTCTCTTTTAGTTTCCATCCAACAGCTTTATAATTTTATCATCAGGGTCATGATCAGTGCTTCATAGACAAGATGCAATTTGTGAGGAGAACCAGGGGTCAGACGGTAACTTTGGTTTAATAGTTTACCCCCCACCCCCACCCCACCCACACAGGGATTCATATTAACATAATATTCATTCATTTATTCCCATCAATATGACTATTTTAACAAGCGGTCCCATGACTGTTACAGCAGTAACGTGCTATTTAACTTCCCACTTAAACAGCCGTCACCTGTGGACTAATGAGACTGTGTTGAAATGGGGACAAAAATATAATTTCAAAGAGCTGACTTTAAGGTTAATTTGAGGACCTACATTTGCATATTATATGGTGTTCATAGCCAGTAGGTCAAAACCCTCTTGACTTTATCAAGTGACTGCTTTTAGTGAAATGTCAAACAAGATAGACCTTGAAAATGTATTTTATTTGCTTATTATCAATACTGGTATGTAGCCATACGGAGTAGAAAGCCTTTTGGGATATCCACTGCATCTTGGTGAATCGTATTTCGTTTTTACTGCTTGAAGCAGGAAAAAGACAAGGTAGAAAAACTCCACATTCATTTTAACGGTCTTTGGACAGTTTACACAATTTCTTGGATTGTTTATATGAAGGTTTGAGGATTAATAACATTAATTAGCTTGACTAAAAAAAAATTAAGCTTGCAAAATGATTGCAAGAATGATAATCCACTGTGAAAAAAAATCTGTTTCAGGATGACAAAAGGTTATGAAAGTTCATGGCTTGGATAACCTTTGTTAAATTTAGGGCTATATTAAAGTTTTTGTTATAAAAAGACTACTTTGTCAGAGATCTTTGCAGAAACTTTAAGGCAATAAAATGTGCTTGCCCTTGTAATTTCCATAACTGACCCTTCATTTTCATTAATTGACCCTTTTTCCCCCATTTAGATCTATGGCAAAGTGTCTCCTTACAGCACTGTTGTGGTCTAACATTTAAAACACACTCTTTCTGCAAAAAGATACTCAAAACATCTGGAAGTCCATCTGCCAGTAAATCTCCTTGATAAATGATGCTGCTTCAGAAATCAGAGGAAAATAATAAATGGTGCAACATCTTGGCACAACTAAAAACATACTTGAAATACAAGACTACAACTCACATGCTCAGCTCTAAGACCACAAATCACAAATGCTTGGCGTATTAGGAATCTATTTCAAAGCACATCATGTCACACACACATTTGCAACCGTATATCTTTCCAGATACTGGCAAGTGATGCTAGAAGTCTGGTAATACTCATAGGTGAACTAGCTAGCAGGATATCTGGAACCTGTATGCCCCCCCCACCCAAAACCAAGCCAACACTTATTTATATTTATGTGCAAGTTTTTTTCCCCCAGTGCTTGTGTTGGGATTAAAAGTAGGTGAACTCTAGATCATTTTACTCACTGGAGATTTGTCAGTATGCCTAAGAGGAATCAAGAATAAGTAAGGTAAGGTAATAGCAATCTGACTTTAAATTACTGAACATTCAAGCTGTGCTATTTGAGCATCACAAACTCACTTTGAACAATTAAATCAAATTAATAACTATTAAGGCTGGTGTTTTTGTTTGGAAAGCCCCTCCAGTCTTCCAGGCTTGTCATCTGGTTTCAGAAACTCATTGTGACAGGCCATTTTTCATGATTTTTCTAATACTGGAAAAACACCAGTATTTTAATTAAGAGACCTGAATGTCCAGATGCTTAGCTATTTTAATAAACGATTACTGATGGGAAAGCCACGAGCACAGCAGCCAAACATCAATGAAGCCAAGCAGGCTGCAAAGTGAGAATTCTCTTGTGAACATTGAAAATTGTGGTGTAAGGACCTTTGATCCTGTGACCATGCTGTTTAGACATTACAGGCTTTGTGCTTCTCTTATAGTGCACAGTTATCAGGATACTGCTAAAATACTAAAGTCCCTCGTGCGCCACTAGATACAATGTTCGATTTTGTGAAAACTGAGCACCCAAAGGACTAAATTAGCATTTAGGTTTTTTTTAACAAAATGTGGCAAGAAAAAGGTCAGACAAGGGTCAGGGGGCATATTATTACCTGTGAGAGGTTGTGCTGCTATGAGAGGACAATCCAACAGGTGGCATGAGACTCCTGCCCTTCTCCTTTACTTATTTCTTCACCAGACTAGGAGTCACAGCTGCAGGGGACTGAGGGCTCCTTTGTTTTGTTATTTTCCTTAATTGGGTACTAAACAGGAACTGAGCCCAATTTCCGCATTTCAGTGTTAATAAAGCCGGAGGAGCCACATTATATTTTCTTACATACGTATATTTCTTTCATTGAATTTAAGAAAATATTTTCTAATCACAAGGTTTTGTCCTCTCTGTATGATCACATTAGTACGATGAATATTAACAATACTGGCCTCTCAAGAATGTCAACAATTTTCTGGCTACTTATTTCAATATCCTCTTTGCACAAGGCTTTCATTTCCTTAGGTTCGCTGTTAAAAGGCAGCTCCAGCCTGCCCTGACTAATTTCCTCTCAGGCTCACAGATCACAGGCCTTTCCCACCCAGTGCTCTCTTTGCTCCCACAAAGACCCTCGTAATCCTGCTGCTTGTCCACAATTAATCTTCCCAGTTGCCACATTATTAACACAACCACCCACGGGCAGAGGATGCAAATGTAAAGCCAGGAACAGGCCTCTCTGTGTGCAGTCCGTGCCCCCCTCACTCAGCCCACGGCAGAGTAGCAGAAGTGTCAGTCACTGCAGGGGTTTAAACCGCTGCTGAATATCAGCATCAAGAGGGTTTTCAAGCTCCCTGTCTGCTGATCAAACAACGGGACCCCTCCCGACAACAACCTCACAGTTGAGTTCTTTCTCAACTTTTTCTCTATCTGCCATTGCCTGTCGGTCTTTTTGTTCATCTATTTCTGTCTGTCTGTCTAATTTTTGTGCAACAGCAACCCATCACCCTGATTAACAGAAGGAAAAAACTCAAATCTGCACTAACCCTAGTGTTTTATATTGTGTATGTAAACACAGTGGGTTAGTTATTGAGATTTTATAATCAGTCAGTTTAATAGCAATTCGGACATCAGTGTAGTAAAGTATTGTTCATCTTTCTATTTATAGTTAAGTTGTCAGGGATTTTATTTTATTTCTATTTCACATCTAGTCACATAGAAATGTGCCTGTTTGTCTGACTTTGACACGTTTCACTGGTTTTCTCCTACAAACCAATCATTTATTTAAAATAACATAGAAAATGTATTAACCAATTCACAATTCCAGTCAATTCTCTCATACCTTTCGAAACAAACACTGCTTCCAATTCTCAAATGTAAAAATAAAAATGTGTATTTGATCAGTCACCTTTGGTGGTAAATGTTGATATGATATGATATAGTGATAATAAATGTATTCCAGGCCACTTCATCAAAGTGCCATAATCAACATGTTTCAGGGGATCTGTCAAGACAAACTGCTTTTAATACAGCATATGCTATTGTGCTAATAATGTAGCTTAATGTATGCCAATATTACACCCATATCTACTTTGGTCCTAACGTGCCATCATGTAAACACACAAGACAAACAATGTTCCACTTTTGTTTGTCCTGTTGTGCTTAACACATGTGATTAGTGTGAACATCTGCTCGGGTGAGCTCTACCAGTCATGTCTTAGCTGTTAGCATACTGCATACTCTACAAATCCCAGCCTTGATCAAAGCTGCTGCTGCAAGAATGGCTTGGCATAACTTTAAAAGAATATGAAATAATGTCCCAATGCAGCATTTCTAAAAGACCAGAGAAGAGAAAGGGAGAGATGAATGTGTGGAGGCTTTTTAAGAAGTTGGTCACTCTATTGCCTTCAGTGTCACTTGACATGAAAGTAATGCCAGTTCTATGGAGATCCAAGCTGTTCCCCAGTGGCTGAAATGCTATTGTGTGTCAGACAAAGGGCATGGTTTCATAGCACCCCCTTGTTTGCATGCATGACCAGCACTTTCAAATAAAGCCTTTAGATCTAAATCTTAGCCTGCACTCAGCACAGAAGGCAGCAGTCTTTGTTAGTGGTGAGATATTACCTGGGATGTCTAAACAGAAAACTAGGCGTTTACATCTCCACACAAGTGCTTTGATTATACTGAGGTCTACAACAAAGACCTGCTGTGAAGATTATCGCTGAGCTGACGCATGTTGTTTACATCTTCTGCTGCTGCCCAGCCTCTGGATATTAAGCAGTAAATAATCGCAGATTGAAGTTTTAGTAAAACCAACATTTCTCACAAGCAGAGGTCTACTCCTGCTGGGTTGAACCAGAGTGGGCGAAACTACAGGAAACAATGTTTAAGAATGAAGACCATCAGGAATTGGCTAACCTGACTCCATAAAAATGTCCATACATTTTTCTGACTTTGCAAAGCAGAAAAATGCAAAGCCCCTTTCTCACATGGGCTGGAATCCTGATGTTCTCCAGACTTTACCCGGAGGCAGAGTATGTGAGAACAGATGTCCGAGTGAGACGCTCTGGAGATTACATGTACTTTGTCCATCAAGCCCCCTAGTGCAAAGTCTGGATTATGTGCATGAGCCTGGGTGTGGAGCATGCTGCTCTGTCTTAAATTGTTGGGAGGATTTAAAGCAAACAAATCGTGAAGTTTCTATCAGGTGACGGCCATGGCGTCTCTCTCTTTTGTTATTAATTTTTTAGTTTTTTTTGAGGCACGGCTCTATTGAGGCTAAAGTTTTTTAGTGTTTCTGTTTTAATGCTGGTTCCATTTTATTTATCCTTTTAAAAAATGTGATTAATCCTTTGATGTTTAATCTATGATAGTGTGTCTGAAGTGTCATGCAAGTGAAATTACTACCTAGACACCAGTTCCTGTAGGGAACATTAAAAAAGAAAAACAAAGGAATATTAGACTTACATTCATTTGGTCACATGAATCCTGTTAAATGCTAATGCTGCTTCATGTCTGGTCATGGATTCGCATGGTGCATCTTTATGCAAACACAAGTTGTGCTTGTTCATAGGACAAATCCACATGGTACCTTGAAATAAGAAACAAAGAAATTACATCTGCATTATTTTAAATTATCACCGTTAAGTTATTAGTTTTTCTTACTAAAAATTGTAATGTTCCATGGAGAAATTTTCAATAATTGAATAACAAATATCGTGTATGGCCAGTTTATTAATAAATAGCTGCTCCAATTTCCACTCAACGGAGGCAAACAAAGGCAAACATATAAACCCTTCGCATGAGCAGGAAACACACCAACATCACCAGAGTGAAGCTGGAGATAGAATAGCATTATACGCTGATGATATTTTGCTTTTTGTCACAAATAAACTTCAGTCCCAGCAAAACCGCCATCATCAGTAATTTTCCAAATGCAAATTAGCCTTGACAAATCAGAAGTACTGCCTTTAGTACATTTGTATCCATCAAATGTTTTCATTAAATGGTCTTAAAATTCTAGGAATTGGGAGATCTGCAAATTTAAAAAACCTATAAAATAATTATGGATGCACAGAATGAGCTTTATTAAGATGAATATAAACTTACTGTTTGGATACAGACTATTCCTTTGCAAATGTGATTGATTGATGTGATCAAGTTTGGTTATGTTTTGATTGTTTGACAAATCAATTAAAAAGTATATTTTTAAACATATCATGTGCAGAGCACATCCTATCATTGCAGAGAAATTCGGTGACCCAGGCTCAAATTTCTCTCAATAATCAAAGTCAAATTTCTTCAGAAAGCAACGTTTTCACAGTAAAATATCAAGGCATTGGATTTTGGGAAATATGCTCTGTCAGTAAAATATGTGATGGTGTTTTAAATGAATGTTAAATTGTATCTAAGGTAAAAGCAAAGAAACATCAAGGACTAGCCACACGATTTGTTCATACATGTACCATATGACTGTCAACGAGGGTTTTTAAGCTGGCGGCAGGGGCACATAACTGCTCTGACTCTATAAATACCTACAGCTATGGCATGTCTCCGGTAGCTCAGTCCATAAACTCTGAAAAAGATTTGTTACAATCCCAAATGGCAGTTAATCAGAATTGTTGTTAGGATGATGATACAGTACCACCCTAAGCTGTGTATCTTTTTGCCACTGTATAAGTTTGACTTAAAATAAAAAGTCATAGGTGGTGACTTAGTGTTTTACAATAACAAGTACATTTAGACTTCTTTTGAAAGAATTTTAATGATATTTAATTTATAGCTTAGTTTATTTGTACAGTAAGACGGACCCCAAACACATGTAGTTTTCAACTCCCTCATGACCAAAACGGTGTAGGTGGCTTCAAGAATCTTCTCTCAACAAATTCAATCTAGTTGCATTGGTATTCATAAAGAAATTAAACTACTTAAAGTATATTATGCATTAAACAGTTTTATATATTTTTTTAGCTGAAGCTGAATCCCTTTACTTTTCAGTCACGTTTAGTCCATGGTCAATTTTAAGGACACTGGTTTGATTCTATCTGGTCCCTTCAGTGAAAATCCGGGTGCCTTGATACGCTTGGACATCTCTTCTACAGACATGTGGCTGACAGAGTGGGCTGTCTGACAAAACACAAAGAACAAGCACTTCTCCAGCTGCCCAGTTCCCATGTGTGAGCGATGAGGACACACTGAGGGATAGTCAGAGCTTGCTGGAGGAGAGCAGAGATGCGGTGGGCCGAGCAGACATCACATGTTGCTCTACAATAAGACTTTTACACACAGGGGAGGTGCTAGTGGATGTGTATTAGTGACTTGTTGTTGTGAATACAGTTTGTCTACAAGCAGATAGGCAGTCTGGGTCACCTATATAAAACCTCTTCAGATTTAGGGGATATTTCTACTGAAAGAAATTTTACATTTTTCGCTAATTGTATCTCTACCAGGATGTTTGGAATGCAATATCAAGCCTAAAGAAAACATCAACCAGGAATGCCCTGCGGAAACACCATTTTCTTCTATTTGGGGAGCTCAGCAGATAAAAATCAATATTTCTGTTCAAAAAACTGTTTAAATGTGAAAGTTACCTTTAGCTTATTTTGTGAAGACATAATGAATAACAGACATTAGGTTGGCATTAAAAGAGTCTGACATCAGCTTTAAAATGTCAGCTGGTAAAATCAAATTAAGCTGCTTTGTCAGACCTCCCCCTATGATCCGCCATCATGCATGTCTCATATCACCTGAAAAATCATGAGCAACACAATTTAATTACAACTACAAAAGTGTAAACATCATTCTCTTTCATCCCCTTATGTATGTGGACAAGAAGACAATGTGTTAAGAGGAAATAAATCTGCCTTGACAGCCACATCAAAGGGTGCAGTGAGGGGCTTACAGCTACTTAAGGCACAGGAATGCTGTTGCTAAGCATCAGTCCAAAACCTATCAACCCTTTAAGGACTTTACTATTTTCAAGAGGGGGGCTGTGCAGGTTACTAGAGGCCAGTAACAGAAAAGTTCTTACAAACAACACATTTAGATATGATCCAGACACAAGATTGTGATATGCACACAAGTAATTCAACTTTGTTACCACCATACAGGGGTTTTCGATCTTTGAACACCAAGTCATAAATAAATAACTATTTGCTTTCTATGAACTTCATCTGGCCTTTTAGGGAGGACGTGCTTATTGATTAATTGGGACATGCTCCACTGCATGAAGGCAGTAAGTCAGTGCTAGCTGCCACCTTCCTGTGAATAAATTCGTTCTCTCATCTTGCCCGGGTGAGGTGCTATATCACTGGCAGCATTTGGGAGCAGAGAGGTGTCACTGAATGGCTGGGTAGGCAGCCTGTTATAATTCTGTCCATCAAACTAATTCATTATTTCAGCAGCTGCAGATTTCTACTATGAATTAGGGAAAGTGACAAGTTTGAGCTCAGTTCAAAGGAGAAAGCTTTCAAGTCAGACTACGGCAAATGATTTGATGTAACATACCGAATATGCGCTGTCATTCTCCACTTTGACATTTAGTAAATTTTTAGGTCGGTGAAAGGGAACAAACTGAAGCACCATGTGTCTCACTTGTAGGATACAGAAGTGATAGGTGACCTCTCACTAACTTGTAATCCACAGAGAATTAGTCATAACAACAGTGGATAAATCCCTTTGAGAGAGCTGAGCCGTCTAAGCATGGCATGGGGCTGCCTGGCCAGCAAATCTCCTTTTTTTTTCAGTTCAGATGAAAGAGAAATGGTGCTGGAGATTACAGAGAACAATCATGCATTATTACCAATTTAAAAAAAGAAAAATATAGGATCAGCTTTGTAAGAGGCCACTCATTATCAATTACCTACTACTTCTGACAGCCAGGAAAATGTACCCACCATCGCCTGAGACAGATTCCATCAGTGTTCAGAAACAGCTAAAACACTGTGTTACTGTTCTACTTAGAGTCACATCTTGTTCACAAAATGCAATAAATGTAGAGTCATCTGTCTCTTTGACTTTGACATTACGATCTGTCAAGAACACTGAAACTTTTTTTTTTTGGTGTTGAGTTACATTTTCTTTTTTAGCATTCAGTGAACAAAATGAGAGTTGTTTGTTTCAAAGATAATATTCCATTGGCTGATCCCAAGAAAATGAATTAACCATTCATTTAATACTACTTGAATCATTTATCAACAAGATGAAGAGTCTACAGCCACAGTGGCGGCTGTGAGAAGCTGTACTAGAACACAGGTATATTTGTAACGCACAGCAAGTTAAAATGGCTATGGCTATGATAATGCTAACATGCTGGTGTTCAGCAAGTGATGCTTCCCATGTTCACAGTCACAGCTTAAAGTGTCATCAGGTGAAAATATGCTGATTTGCTAAGTACAGGTGCGGAGGTGGAAATGGCATTTGTTTTGTATGTTTGTTGGTTGTAATTTAGACCTAATGTTGATGCTATAAGAATTAAGGAATCATAAGTGATATTCTCATCTGTTGGGATGGAAACAAAAAGACAAAAGCAAGTGATTAAATCCAAATTAGATCCAATAATAATCGTTATCTGCAGTCTAAGCTTTGTATGTTTTTATATTTGTTTGTGGGTTTATAATATTTGAATATCTTGTATAAAGTAGTGCAAAGTGATGCTTATTGAAATCATTAAAGCTTATATGGAAGTTGATTCATTTTCAGGACTTCTGTTCTTTGGCTATTTACCGTCTCTACTGACTGACTCGCATTGTTGCATTCGTTGGGTGGAAGCTTCTGCCTTTATTGTAATCTGCTTTCATTCCAGCCCTTTTGATCCTTAGCTTTCTTTTTTGTGACACACCTCATCACCTTTATTTTCTGCCATAATTGCATGGGAAAGATCTCCCCTTTGATACGGTCTGCATGCCAAATCACTGACGAGGAAAAGAGTGTCGAAAAGTACCGTGTGCACTGTCTGCTGGGAGAAAAAAAAAGGAGCTCATACACCTGTGGAAGACAAACAGGGTTTTCAGAGATATGACATGTCTATCATCCTGGCGCAGGATATGAACTGTTCTGTCATCTTAATGGTGATAGAGGCTTTGCATACAGGAACAGTAGGTGCTGAGAGACATGTGTTGCACATAGTGAGCTGTCTGGCAGCTGGCATTCCCAGGTCTTGAACCCCCCTGCCCTCAACCCCTACCAGGCCCCTGTCTCATCTGCTGGCTCTAATCTGCAGACACAGTCCTCTCCTGCAGGCTCATCACAGAGCTGCTGAGTGGAGTTGAACAGGATTCTCTACACCCCCTCAGGCCTCCATCTCACTCCCTTTACCTCCACTAGTATGTCAACACCCACCCTCCACCACATCACAAGTGTCAGGCCAGGTTGTCTGCAATGTCCTGCTAACACAGCTTCAAACTAAAGAAATCTTCCAATTACAAATGGGGCAAGATATGCAAAACAGTTGTACAATGAATATGTAATATGGCATTGTGAGAAAATGGTTTTGTGGAATTGTGGAATAGAACTTGTTGTTTCAACTCACAATAGCACTGCAAATTAAATGCATTCTTCTAACAACAAAATATTGCATATCTGAATTTATTACTTTATTAACCAAATCAGGTAGTTTGAAGTAAACTGTGAAAAACAACAATAGTTCTTAACACCTTGAAAACACACATACAGTGTGTTTACATGCACTTAAGAACAAACCTGCGTATACGTGCAGCGGGAAGAGTAACCTGAATTCTCCTCCACCTCTGGCTTACTTTAAGTTAAAAGACTTGAACAGGGGCAACAAAAAGCTGGGAAAGTAATTGCTGAAAATCAAAAACAAAGGGAGGAGAATTTGACAACTAATTAGGTTAATTGGCAACAGGTCAGTAATATGACTGACTGGTTATAAAAGGAGGATTTCAGCGAGGCAGAGCCGCTCACATACGCAGATGGGCAGAAATTTATCAATCTGCGACAAATTGTGCCAAAACGTAAAATTGTGAAGACTTTGAAGATCACACCATCTACATTATATAATATCATTAAAAGATTCTGAAAATCAGGAGGAATCTCTGTGTCCAAGGGACAAGTCCAAAGGTCAAAACTGAATGCACAAGATCTTTGGGCTTTCAGACAGCACTGCATTAAAAACAGGCGTGATTCTCTACTGGACATCACAGCATGGACTCAGGAACACTTCCAGAAATCACTGTTTGTGAACACAGTTCACTGTGCAATCCACAAATGTAAGTTAAAGCTTTATCTATCAAAGAAGAAGCCATATGTGAACACTATCCAGAAATGCTGCCTTGTTCTCTGGGCCAAAGCTCATTCAAAATGGTCTGAGGCAAAATAGAAAACTGTTCTGTGGTCAGATGAATCCAAATTTGAAATTCTTTTTGGAAACCATGGACGTCATGTCCTGCGGACTAAAGAGGAGAGGGACCATCCAGCTTGTTATCAGTGGACAGTTCAAATGCCTGCACCTCTGATGTTATCGGGGCGCATTAGTGCCTATGGTGTGGGCAGCTTCCCATCCAGACAACGTCTCTTTCAGGGAAGACCTTGCATATTTCAGCAAGACAATGCTGAAACACATACTGCATCCATCACAACACCATGGTTTCACAGGAAAAGGGTCTGGGTGCTAAACTGGCCTGTCTACAGTCGAGACCTTTCACCAATAGAAAACATTTGGAGCGTAAGAAAAATGAAAAATCCAGCAACAAAGGCCCAGGACTGTTGAGACAAGGATGGGACAACATTCCTGTCCTAAAACTCCAGAAACTGGTCTCTTCAGTTCCCAGACATTTACAGATGGTTGTTAAAAGGAGAGGGGATGCTACAAAATGGTAAACATCACCCTGTTCCAACTTTTTTCAGATTTTGCTGCCATCAAATTCAATATGAACTAATATTTTCCATGAAATGTTAAATAGTCTCAGTTTTAACAGCTGATATGTTGTTTATGTTCTTTAGTGAATAAAATATGTGTATATGATATTTTATTTTATTTATTTGCATTTTACACATCTTCAAATGTTTTTTTAAATTGGGGTTGAACTTGTACTTGGTTATGTCAACAAGTCTAATGTCATTTAGACTTGTTGCTGTAAATTAAGATATTTAAAAAAGAATGTCTGCATTGCATCTCCCCACACAGAAAGGCAGCCACAGCCTAACAGCATAGCAGCGAGATAAGCAGGGTGGATTCTACTGAGAGAATCTGTTATCAGGGATGGTGCTATGCACTGACATTAAGGATAATCATATCTATCAGCACACTGCCAAACATCCCCAAGTGAGCCTGGCGGAGAACAAAGCCTGCATCGTCTCTCAAAGCTAAGGTTACAGGTGGATGATGATGTACTTGTCACTGGGGTGCAAATGATCCACTGCGGGGCCAGCTCTGAGTGCAACAAATAGAATCCATACAAAGACATGGATATCAGCTGAACAGTTTAGATATCTGCTCATTTTGTGTTAGATAGTTACAGCTGGCCTGTTTGTTACAGTTTTCAAGGAGGAAAGCTGCATGGAAACACTAGTAGCATATTATGAGATGTCTTAAATAAAATGCAAAAACAAGCGTTGAAAGTTTAAAAAAAAAAAAAAAAAAAAGAGTGGATAATGAAGCCCTTCATCACCTCAGGAGACACACCTGTCTGGGTGAGGTCTCCACAAAGTCACTGTTTGTTCTGGATTATTGCTCTCTTATTACACACTCGATTTGAATATCATCTTTTGTGTAAACTTGGAGTGATTTCTTTGTAATTCATACTCAGAAAATTCAGAGCCACAAAGCAAAATATATTTTGCAAAGATTCTATGGAAAGAGACACAGGAGCTTTTTGAAGGAAGTCAATATGAGTGTCTACAGGGAAACTACATACAATGCTGAGGATTATCTGTTTTTTAAGACCTATTATTCCATCCAGACCATGGGCTACCTGTTGTAGTTGCACTATGTGTATCTCATTACTAACAAGGTACAAAAGGCAAAGCAAAACAAAAGCTGGATGAGAGTGTTTTGGCAGCCATGTTAGTTGCTGCAGGGTCAAAGTATACTTGCTGTTTACTTAAACATACACATACTGTATACAACGGCAGTATCATCTGTGTCAGTGTTCACCTACGTTCCTGTTTGTGTACGTATTTAAAAGGTTAGCAACATCATCCCTTTATTAACTTCAGCTTTTCCACAAGATAAAGGCCACGACAACACTCAATGAGGTTCATTTTAGGATCCCAGCAGAGAAAAAATAAATAAACATAAATGGTGGGTATGTAGATCAGGATAGCTGCGGAGAGACATAGTTTTATCCCAATAATTTCCACTATTATCGGGATTTAAAGCAGTTGCTGAGAGCGTTGGATACTAACCCACTAGGAATCTGGGGGATTGCATCTTGTGTACACACTA
Source organism: Channa argus (assembly GCF_033026475.1). NCBI lineage: Eukaryota > Metazoa > Chordata > Actinopteri > Anabantiformes > Channidae > Channa > Channa argus. The sequence continues at coordinate 8,246,287 of NC_090216.1, forward strand.
ATTTTTGACAAGGTGCACAACCTAGACAAATCAATGGGGACTACAAGAGGGCAGCACTTTGCGAAGGAGCAAGTATACCTCGACCCTAAATACATATTCCATGTTTTGTTCAAGGCCACGATAAACCAAAACAAAGAAAGTTGGCAGGGACAATTCGAATCTGACAAAGTAGCTGCAGATGAGTCAGTGAATGAATCACTTTCAATATCAGACCAACAGACCGAAGCACAGCATTAGGAAAGAAATCCACCCTTAGCAGGGAAGTGCTTCATTGGCAGTGATAAATTGCCTTTCTCTGCAGTGTCTTCCACATGGTCCACATCAATATCACATTCATTATGATGTATCGACTATCATCACAGGTTTCTTTAATGCATAATTTAGGACATTTCCAGCTGTTTTAACTAGTTAAGAAATCCAGGGCGTGTTATCCATACAGTCTGTGAACAATTTTATATATGGAAATATATACATGTCTTTTTGGTACTGTATTTGTTATGTTGAGGAACTTTATAATTGCCCCATTATTAGTCAGTGAAAGAGGTGAGGTTTGCCTCCGAACAACAATAATGTCACCTTTCATCTGTGTTAGTATGTGTATGTCTTTAATATGTGGCCAGAATTACGAGCAAGTCCTAGAGTTTTGGGTGGTGGATGTTAATTTTCTATGGGCTTGTTAATTTGAGCCACTTGATAAATGACAGATGCATAAATATTGCTTAATGGTACTTTGACTTAATGTAGAACAGTTGATGTGACGTTACATACACAAACTTATATCTTTGTCACCTGCCACCCTGAGTCAGACACAGAACAGTTACCTCACATGACCTCTGAGGGTCATCTCAAACACACACACACACACACACACACACACACACACACACACACAGACAAGGTGTGGGCCGACAGAATGGGTGTTGAGAGTTCAAAGCCAGATGAGCTGCCTTCTCTGGCTCGTAGAGAGAAACAACTACCACTAAGATCACTCCACTTCACATGCTGGAGTCTAAACAAGTCTCTGTTTTCATTTCCATAAAGCCATGCTCTGTCTTTTGTTCTGACGGAGATAAGATGTATAAATTATGAGCAGCTGACAAAGTATACTGCGGCGCCTCAGGCAGCTCATCAGTCATGCTCGGCCTGTCAGCAGGTAACTGATGGGGGCCCTACAGGCACAAAGCCCCCTTTTAAGCAAAAGAGGGGGAGGCAGAGGAATTAAAGCTGTTGTTGGAGTCCTGAGCACAACAGCTGACTCATATTTAACAGTCTCTTTAAAGGAGTGAGGCAGACGCCAAAAGCTTCAAGCTTCAGACTGTGTTTTGTGGCTTTCTCCTTAGGTGCGTGTGTCTTTCTGTTGTGCTCTGTTGGCATTATACAATGGCCGTCAAGCAGGAGGTAGACACACAGAGAAAGTCATCCTGAAGGGCCACCCAAGAGAAGAAGTGAAGCGGTCTCTGCTTAAAAAAAGTTATATCATAGTCTTCAGCCTAATCAAATCTACCAAATACATATAATCCTCTCCATGTATTAGCAGATAATTAAAATAAACTCTTTGACATTGTATCACATTTACATAATGGATCTTTGAGTTTAATTACAGGACTAAAGCTCAACATGTAAAAGAAGAAGATCTGGTTTACGGAAGCTTTTATGCTTTGTTTTATGCTTTGTATTTGAGAGATAATCCTAATGACACAGTGTACTGGGGTAAAGATGACAGGTAAGAATTGATGTCTGTTCCTGCAGTGGGTGGAAATGAGTTGGCTTTATTTCAGTCGCCACCGCAGCTGTTATCTACCCCAGTCGCTGGTGTGTTCTGTCCTGTGGGCAATATAATATACCTAGATTGAACGTGAGAGAGAAGGTCAACTTTCTTTCCAGCACTGGTCGAGGTATAAAAAAAAAAAAATAAAAAAAAAAGGTTTTGGACCTTTTTTCTAGATTTCTGTGCAGGCAGCAGAAGTACCTAAACTTTCCAGTAATTGTGTGGTGACTTTATTTAGTTCAAGAGTACAAAATATATCCTATAATAATAATAATAACAATAACAATAATAATAACAATAACAATAATAACAACAATAATAATAATAATAATAATAATAATAATAATAATAATAATAATAATAATAATAATAATAATAATAATAATAATAATAATAATAATATCCTATACAAAACTAGGTTTGTGTTCTGTTTGAAACAAAAGACAACTATAACACAAATCTCTTTAGCAAGAAGAGGGAACAATGTTTGGCTAGTTTATGTCTCCTCATCATATTTCTGTAAAACAATCTCTACACCTGTCTGATGCCTACAAGGTCATAAAGTATCACACCTTAATTTGGGTCAGATAGGTACTTTACTGTATCAAATAATTGGGAATATAAAATTCGCTGAATAGAGTCTTGATACCACAAATAGAAAGACACCGTTGCTGCTCAGGAGATATAAAATAATACAGCTTATCTCTGATGCCCAGGGGGAACAGACTTGTCCACCGGTGCCAAAATAATGGCATATTTTCATATGAGTCATTTAACATGATGGTTAAAGCTTGAAAAACCCTTGGTTCTGCAGAGCCAAAGTAAAAGCACCCAAATATTTATTAGAACTCTCTGTTTCAGTGGAGGGTTAGGAATTTGTAATAGTGCATAATAACCCAAAATCAATCAGACACCATTATGCTTGTGAGCACTTACGTTTCTAAAATCTTCACAGTTTTATTTACAAACCACTGCAAAAATAAAGCAGTCAATCGTTTGTAACTACAGACAGACATCCCTAGATTTTCACGAACGAGGCATTCTTGAGATGTTAAACAAAATTTTGCTCCCTCTGTGATGTGTTGAAGATGAGGCAATTTTTATAGCTGACTTGCAAATATTACATCAACTCTGCAAAGTAATAAATGACACATTTTAGTCCTGTGTTTTTGGGTCACAATAATCACTATAATCACAAAGTTTATGAAGTAACTATCAATATCTATGCAGAATGTGGGGCTTTTGAATCCCCAAAGCTGAGATTTTTGCCACAGCTTCTGTAATTACACGGATTTCTCACCAGAATATGACCATAGGAAGGACACACTGCATCTGTGCATACTACACATGTGAAAATGTGTTTGTTGGTACACATCTGTGAGTGTGTGGCCTTGCAGGTAGACAGCTCAGATTAGTGATCAAAGTGAGAAACAGATGGTCCATGGGAAGACTCCAATAACAAAGAAATTCAATGAAATCTTTCCATACAGCAATCTTGAAAGGCTAATTATAAGTCATGGGCTGATCTTGATTCATTGCTCCAGAGCACAGTTACCAACCTGTCCACATTAAACTGATGTATGAGTGTTTTAGGTATTGCAGCTCCTGAAAGTTTAATGCATTTCTCATTAGAGCAGTGTTGGTGGAGGTGCACAACCTTTGTAAGCTTGATTTAGAGGTGACTATGACAAAAACATTGCCTGCTTTAGTGTGTGCCATTCAGTACTGAAGAGGGTTGTGAAGGGAAGTTTAATTTCGGTTTCTGTTTATTTTTTTCTTAAATAAAAAAGAAACTTAAGAGACTACGGGAACATTTTAGGGTACTGCATTTACTAAATATAGGTTAAATTTGTGAGCAATAATACACAACTGGTTATCAGATTTATTTAAGTAATGGTGCAGGTAAGGAATGGCATCATTTTACAAGTATGTTGTGTTTAGAGTGGCTACGCACCAAGATAAAAAGAGGTAGGACGTGTTAAGAATCATCATCCAATTTTAAAACTTTGTTTATAGTCAACTTGATGTATAGTGACTGATGGGTTACATACTGGTTAGCCACAGCATTAACACTAGTGTTAATAATAATTACATTAAAATTAAAAAATAAGTCAGTAAATGTTCAGTGTGTGTGGAATAGAGACTTTAGCAGTGTGAGTTAATTCCTAATGTTTGCATACACTCTATTAATAATAGTTCAGTCTGTACTACAGTCTACATGTAAAATGTTTGATATTTAAAATAGATTTAGTTAAAGTAAATAGTAAAATTAATGGCTTTCAATTGAATTATGTAAAAGTTTTTTAATAAGGTTTTTAAAACACTGCAGAATTTCAATAAGTTTTTATAATGCATTTCTCTAATTTAGTTTTTGCTCTCAATTCAGCAGAAAAATATTAAAGAAATGTATAAGACTTGTTGCCTAGTACCTACTCAGGCTAGACAATAGTGTATTTAAAAAAACAAAAATCAGAATCAATCAAGTTCTTCAAATGCTTGAAAACACTTACTTAACAAATATTCCAGCTTTGTCAGTAACTAAGGCAAAAGTGTGAAAGTGTGTGACATTATTATCAAGCCCTAAAGTATTGCTAGAGAGCGAGTTTGGGGTATCGGATTTCAAAATGGGAAACAGCTAATTATTTTTCGTTTCCTAAGAACAATGAATGTTGTCTTTTCAACCACAGACCAGCTTATGATGTTACTTATGATAACCAAAACAATGACCCTTAAGTCAAACCTAAACCTAACTAAACCTTAGCCTATATTAAAACTGCTATACAGTGATAGGTTTTCATGCACATTGCCTGCCCGTTGTGTGCTGAAGTGTTTGTTTAGTGAAAGAAAGAGTGAGAAAATGACAGTGGGAAAGGGCTATGGAAACACACAGGCAAAGCAAATGGGTGTGTGGTTGTGTTTGTACCAAAGCACCCACTCTATTCAGATCCAGCCCAAAAGAGTTGTCTCAGTAACAACAATAGTAGGTAACATGATCTTTCATTACACATTGTGTAAACAGTGTAACCTATCAGTGCTGCCAATCAAGATGATTGATTGTGGGCTGTCACAGGAGAAGAGTGACACATCAGGAAAAAAAAAACTTTTTTTCCTAACAAAGAACAGTGCATTCAGGCTGCCAGAGAAAGTGGTGATTAATGTGTTCTCGTTGGGTAATCCCACACCCTTGGCTAATGAAGGAGGAATCTATCATCCGCACTGCGATGGCAGAGGACAGCAATCCAAGTGCCTGGGAACAATTTACTTTCTTTTCTCTAATTGTTCCTGAAAAGCGTGACAGGTTTGGAGAAAAATACTTGAGTCGACAGCTCCTCGGGGCAGACACAACAACGCACACCGACCGCCACTTCAACGTACAAACCAACCATCCTCCATCTACAAGTATCACTTACTGCATAGTGGAAACACTCAAAGATAAGAGAAGTCGTCAGACCAGTTTCTACGGCTACAGTATGTTTTGGTGTTCTTTCTCTATGCTGCCTAAAACAGTGTGCAAGGCAGTAAAAGAAGAAAGCTAGAAAGCAAACTTTTTACTTTCTGTATTTCACTCTATAAACTAAAAATACATGCTTCTAAGAAAAAGTGTATAGAGTTCATAAACAACTCATCTGTGCTTCATTAAGCTGGCTACACCTTATAATCATGAGCAAAGAAAGAAATTAAACAGCAATTAGAGAAAAAGGGCAGAACCAAAGGGATCATCATTCACGTCCCTGATGAATACCATGTCTTGCAAAACATGCAGTGATGGAACATCAGCCAGGAAAAACAGCTTTGGATTTACTGCTGTTTGTAAAGCAGCTGTTTCCATTGGTTATTTTACTTTTAAGATTTATTTTAGGCTTTCAACAGCTTCTCTCGACATGTTGTTACAGCGCATTAATTAAAACAGGGTTAGGTAGAGCAGAGCCTCTTTTATGTTTGGAAACATAAGCTGTTATTAGCACAAAAAGGGAGGAAAGCAGCAAAGTCCAAATGTGTCACAGCTGTCCGTCCTCACATCATTTAATTTAATCTGGTTTCATGCCTGTTCATATTACAGGCCTGATAAAACAGCTACACATTTAAACATCTGCTTGCCCGAGAGAGCCTGTTGATTATTCGTTCAGCTGGAGGTCAGATGGCACTCAGCTGACACAGCCTCACACCCGACCTAATAAATCAATATCTGGAGCAATTATGAGTAATTGCATGTGCTTTAAAGTTTAACAGTCTGCTTTATGAGGTGCGGTTTTCTGGGAATAATTGAGAACAAGTTGAATCATCGCATTAATTGCAAGTGTTTTTGCGAATGATGACCTAAGTATGACCTCCACACATACAATACACCCTTCCCTCTGGCACTGTGGGAGACAACATGTGGAGTAAGAATAAAGGACCAAGCTGCAATGAGGACCTTCACACATCCACTACGGAAGAAACATTTAATCGGGTATTCAGCTGACTTAATAAAAACGATTTACCCTACCCAAATTTGGCCACAACATGAGTAATGACCTGCATAGGTTATCGTGGAAAGGAACAAAAATCTGGTAAAATTAGTAGATGGTAGAAATGTGTGTATCATTTAATAAAAATAATAGGTAATAAAACATTAAAAAGCACAGTAAAAAGAGAATGAAGATGCAGCAAGCCTTTCAATAAACACGGCTAACTTCCAGCTGTGATCATAACCAAAACAACTAGACCCACTGTCCTGATGATCTCATCAAGGTTCAGCCAGATAAACACTTTAGATTAAGCATCAAAGAGCTGCCACAAAGACTGAGTACCTGGCAGAGGTCCTGAACTGTGGGCTTGTTGTTTGAACAGAGAGAGCAGAGTGAGGTCAATAACTAACTTCAAATAGTTGAGAAATGTGCCTGCAGTGCTCGCAGGTGGTGTTCCAAGCATTATAGGTCAGATACACTCTGAAATGCTGCCAATCCAAGACATGTGTTCAGAGTCTTATTTATACGACTGTCTACACCTTCTGTCAGATTGAAGGTATTTATAGTGGTACAACTGTATCTGAAAGAGTAGTTGGGGATCTTTCACTTTCAACTTCAGCATTGTTGCTTCAGTGGAACAACATTATCCAAGCACGTAGATTGCTATGAGAACACATATTGTAAATTATATTTCTTATGACTTACTTTGGGTTAGTGTAGCTGTGAGCTTTTTATGACAGTTAAAAATCATAAAGCTACCTGTTTTCTTGTTTGCCCCTGTACTGCCATCGTTGTTGTAAAAGCTCCCCCATATAAGGAGGCAGGTGTCTTTTGTAAATGCACTGCTTTGGTGCCAGACACCAAAATACTGTCAGCAGTGTTGATCTCGTTACTTAAACGTGATATATTACTCATTACTCTGTTTAAGATTTATATTATTACTTTACTTATAACTCGCTGCAAAAAGAAACTTACATAAGTTACATACTCATATCAACTTTACAAATGGTTAGGATTTGAAAGAGAAAGTAGAATTAGTGGATTTGGCCAATATTTCATCCATCCAATAAGCCACCAGCTTCCTTAGTTCTTTGTTTGCCTGCAGAGGGCAACATTTTTAGCCTGTCTTAGGTGTTGTAGTTTTCATTTGCACCTGATTTATTGAAGCAAATCCAGTGAAATACTGTACATGATCACACTGCACATTGACGCTACCACAGAGTTTGCTCTTATTAATAAAATCCTCAACGTGCCATCAGAGTAACGTTACTTCAGAAACAGATGGTCCAGAAACACCAAGAGCTCATTTTACACTCCCTGACCTGAGTAAACCTACATAATCATGTTTGACAGTCTTTCTATATGCCATGCATGGAAATAAACAGATAGGCAAAGTGAATCTTAGGGTCAGGAAATTGTTGGAGTGCTGGTTGTTTCAAGCACATATCAATACAAACTTCTCAAGAAGATAAAGCACATTTTAATTTAAATAAATGAGTGGCGCACATAAGACATCGTTTCCCGTTGTCATTCACCATTGTGCGGAGTGGGCAACTATAAGTTACAACAGAGAATAGTTACCAGTTGCCTCCATTATATCAAAATATTGGGAATATTTCTAGGTGCTAATCTAGGCATCTCCATTTTCCACAACAGCTTATTGCTTACTTAATGATAGTGACGTACGCAAGTGCAACAACTACAAAAACTAAATGTTGTATTTCAAATCAATCTTTGTCAAGGTGTCAACAAAAAAAGTTGTTTTTGGATGGAGGAACTACAATATTATTGCTGAAATCGTATTTGTAACTTTTTACACTACTTCTTAAGGGGAAAAGTAATATTACAGTAAGGCGTCACAAAGTGAATATGGTTAGTTGGTAAAAGAGTCACGATTTGCTTCATAAATATCACTGCTTCCTTAACATCAAATGAGGTGTGTCACATGAGGTCACAATGACCATATCAATTATCATAATGAGGATGCGTTAGGTTTTACATAGTGGGCAGTCACAAAAATGAGAATAGTCAACATATAAATAAAACACACAACCTAATTATTGAAACATTTGTCTAGTGCACACAAAGTTAAAGCCTTTTTAAATACTTCATGAAGCTGACTAAATGATGATAGAGATCATTTCTACCAAATAAGGGTTTTTTTCAGTTTCTTTATCTAGTGCAGCTCGAGCACAGCATCACAGTAGGAACCAAACTGTTTTTTGGTTTGTTTGTTTGTTTTTACCTCCACAGAAAAATGAAAAATTCAGTTAGGAAAAGGTCAAAGAATCGTCCTATAGGATTTGAGAAGTATGGAAATAATTTAGATTTGAGAAGCAGATTTGATTCTTGTTTAAGATTTCCTTCCTCTAAGCAGAGTAGATGCCAAAAAACCCTTTATGTAGACAAACAGTGAACAAAGACACAGATCGTAGTTGCTTCAGTGGTGCCTTTTAGCATCTACTACAACAATGACTGATAAAAGAGAAAATGGCAATGTGCAATCAAATCACAAGTTTCTATAAGGAAACTTATTCCTCCTAATAGAAGGTCAGCACAAGGTAAAACTAAAAGCCTGACTCTAATTAAGCAATTACAAACTCCCTGTATGTGCTTTGTCAATCCAATGTGAAAGACTGTCAAGTTGAAGAACACGGCACAGACTGGACGGATGCTGTCTACTTTGATGTAGGCTTATGCATATGAAATGAGGTCAGATCATGGTCATTAAAAAGAACTCTTTTATGGATATCACGCTACAAGAGGCACATTTCTTTTCAAGGGTTTTTACTTTGGAGATTTGTAAGGGATTATGGAAGCCGTATAAACAAAGCTAACTGAGAAGAAAGGAAAAGGGGTAAGATAATGCCCTCTGTCACAGTTTTTACACATCTCAGTTACTCAAGCATAAAGGAACACGATAAATTACATGGATGGATTATATATCATTACATATCTTATGAAAAACACAAGCATTCCTACAGATGGTCCGTTCTTATGTATATTGTATTTCTTTAGTTAGTTTTCTTCCTCATTTATTAGGTCTATAGAGTATATAAGGCACTACAGGGGAAACAGGCAAGACAAGCAAGTGAGATTATGCAAATTAACTGTCTAGACGGCTTAAAAACACAAAATCAGGAAGATAACCTGGGTTATATACAAGATGATACTATACTGTTCTTGCAAATCTGAATCACAGTGGGAAAAACGTGAATACAGCTTCAAAGTAGACTACTTGTACATTACTTGAGTAATTTATATTTTGCATATTTAAACCTGCTCAGCTTATAAAATAGCTTGGGGAGACTCAGTAGATTTGGTTAAGCTGAATAAATAAAAATAAAAAAGCTTCTAGATGTGGCCATCATTAAGCATGATATGAAGTGCTTATGATAGATTTCAGGTAGATTGGGAAACATTGTGAGTAACACTATTGGGTTCTGAGAATTTTTGAAAAAAATGACTGGTCCACACAACAGAGCTACTGCTGTGACAGACAGCTCACACCGTGGCTTCCATTGAGACAGAACCTCGTGATGGGTCCTTTTATGACAAGAACAGGGAAATTATCAGATGTCAGCGATACTTTATCAAACTTTCAGGTGGTGTCAGGGAGCCACCACTACATGGGGGGTGGGGGGTGGGGTGGGGTTCAGAAGAGCAACACAAGACTGTGGACTGTTTCAGAACCAAGCTACCAACCCAATAATTAATTATTATTATTATTATTATTATTATTAATCAACTCAACTTTATGTTTTCCAAAAGCACCTTTAGGACTGTGCATGCATTATACAGTTCCTATAGGGTTCTGTTAGCTTTGCCCCAACTATGCCTGTCCTGCCTTGGACTAACCACTGTCAGCCCCATGTGCATAACAAAGAAACAATGGCCCATTCTTGGCCTAATGTGCAGCTACGTGACATATAATAAATATTGCATCAGAGGAGCACACAATGCTGTCAGTCAGAAGATAATGCCTTTCGTCAGCATCAAACCAACCACAAACGTCTCCAAAGCAAACGATTTCTTTAAGGTAATTCTGTATGGTAAATGATTCATAATGCCTGCATTGTTAAAAACAGCACTTAAGGGGAGACTGGTTAAAGTAAATATAAGCCATGGTGAAAAAGCTTGTAGCATTATCCAGGGCTGTCTGAAAGCATATTAATGCCTCAGGTTGTTAATGGATACAAAGGTCTCAGGAGTGTGTCAGTTTGAAAAGATCTGTCCTGGCACCCTTTCGAAACTTTGAGTGGTAAATTAACATGACATTCTATATTATTTTCTTTTAAAGTATTTACTGTCACTGTTTTTGAAGGAAAAAACTCTTTGCTGCATCATAGCAAAATATAAATTATTGTAGTAACGGCAAAAGGGTAACTATGTTTTATGTGTTGTTTATGTGTTTATGCAATCAGTGCTTCAATGTAAAAGTTAATTTAACATGTTTAAATCACCGTGTCAGACAGGAAATCAATAGTCAACTCTAAAGAAACAGGAAATGCATTTAAGTAGTACAATACGCCCTAACTGCTGATTACATAGTTTCATAGAGTCATTAGCATCATATTTTATTAATTCTGCAAGTGTATCAAACTACAGTATATGGCATAATGTCAATTATGTCATGTTACATGTAGTCATCTGTCATCAAAACAAAAGAGGAATGATGGGATAAATTTCAGAACAACAGCCTTTGGTGTGGAATTAGTGACTGAACAATGACTTACTATTCAGAATTCACAAATCCATTCACAATGGCGGTCACAGACAAAAGAAGGGAGGTACAAGATAGGTTGGAAATTTGGCATGTCGTGAAAGCAACCAACTGCTTTGTCTGTGTTACTTTCCTCTCTGGGCAGAGGTTGTATAGGTCCAAAACATTAGGGTGTTGACAAAATGATGGATGAAGCATGGTAAAGTGGTTAGCAATTGTAAAGTCTCTGAAATCTTCTCCCCATGCACAAACAAATCACTGCTTCACATTGAATCCATCTCCGATACATTGTCCTAATTGGAAAATGAGACCTTTGGTATTAAAACACAAAACCAAAGATGCAATGCCTCAACCCTTTAGAAAATGGAGCTCCAAGTGTTCAACATTAAATAAACGAGTTATTCTGGAATGAATAAGGTGTTAGCAAACATAAAAACACCAGCACTAACCTGCACCTATAGAGAAACTGCAATTAATGTGATGAGGTTCCAATTATTGCAAAACCAACTTTCACACAAAGGGCTCATCTGACATGAGCTGCTATTATTGAGACAATTCATGAAACTTCAAGTTATTAATCACTCAAGACACTGATTGGCTATATATTGTGAGTAACTGCACAGTAACAGGACAAATAGTTATTCAGGAAACATTGAACATTCTCAGATAAGCAGCTCTAAGTGTATTATTTCTAGCTTATATGCAACGGTTGTTTACAGACAATAGCTGAAGCAGCATTCATGTATAAGAATTATCACAGAGTCACTGTCCTTACAAAATGTACTTCAGTCCACCATAGGGCATGTTCTGTCTCCACTAGAGGTCTCTGTGGTTCACCCCCTTCTGTCCACATACAGCCACATGTAAACACAGTTCTCCGCCTCAGTACAGTAAACACTGAGGATGAGACAGGATAATTGTCAGCAAGATAAAATAAAGAGGAAGAGACATTTCAAAAAACATCTATAGAGTGGAACTTAAATGGCACCAGATCGATGTTTAACGAACAGAGAAAAAACAAAACCAGTCATTAAAAAAAAATTCTGATGCTCTTTCTTACACTGAGAAATCAAATTAACCCAGTGACCCAGAATCATACTACAAACAAACACGGTTCAACACGAGTCAAAGATTTAGACCTCACAGAAGAATGAACTACAAGCATCAGCAGAGGTAGGATGCCTGGCATGGCAGGACATTCTTCACACACTGGCAGCATGAGCGATGTGGGTCACTTAGCGAGTGGCCAGGATTCAAAACAAAGAAAAGGCCCAAGCAATGGGGTCCACTGGATAAATTTGTCAATGTCTTGTGCCTTAAGGCACCCAGCCTCGCCTGACCCCAACCTCCATTCTCAAGATAAATACCTCTGTCACCATTCACCTTCAGTCCCTGGACACAAATTTAACTTGTCATCCATCATCCTTGTGCAGAGTTATAATTTTCCCACCTCCCAGTAATGAGTTTAAGACCTCCGAACAGGCCAGGGATGGGAGCTCACCACTGAACATGACAAAGCATTTTGGGAAACTAGATTTTTTTTTTTTTTTTTGGGGGGGGGGGGGGGGGGGGTAGTTATTATTTGTATAAAATGACTTGATCTTGCACTCCCTACCGGAAAGCTTGCCAACTGGATAAATGATTGACTGTGACATTCATTGCAACTGTGGGTCCATACAAAGTTCAAACCGTGGAAGGTGTAAAGCTCCAGGTATTTGTTTCCCTCAAATGGCCATGGCTGACAACCTTGTATGATAATGTGCCCACTGTACATCAACTTAATTGACACTTAAATCTGTCAGTAGCCTTACAAATGCTGACCTTCTTTGGGGAACAAATCTTGTTTAATGTGTATTCTTTGTGAGTGATTGTGCATGTGTGTGTGTGGGGAAGCATGGTTTTCAGATGGGAGGGAATGAGGGAGTGAGGATACGAATGAGATAAAGAGAGAAAGCTGTCAAGTTAAACAGCACAGACAGTAAAGACAGAACTCCCATCTCTAATGTATGTAAAGCAAGCAGCGTCTTTAGCACAACATATAATGCACCAGCAAGCCAAATAGGGTGAATTCTTTATTTCCTATAAATCGCTTCAATATAACAGCTGACTGCACATTTAGGACTAAAATTAAATTGCTTTCAAATCCCTTTTCACCTGCATTATTAGGATATTTTTTGGCAAGCACTGTTATTAACAGGCTGGGTAAAACAGAGCCACTGTGCACTGGGGGTTGGCTTATTAATTGTTGTTTTCATGTCACCACTGCTGTGTGCACCCAGTGATTTAATCAGCTAAATTCACTGCCATGGGAGCTGCGGCCTGGGCCAGGTTTAACACCATAGGTATAATAATAATATATTGGCAATGAACCTGTCATTACAATTCATTTCTGGGAATGATTTACATATATATGTGCTTGGAGAAACACTGATTAGCCAAATGGGATGAAGTTAATATCTCCCACCTTCATTGCATCAATGCTGCCATTTCATTAATTCAATTTTCACTTACTCCTTGTACCCCTGAATGTCTGCTCGTCATGAGAGATTGCTTTGACTGGTTGACAGTTTAAGGCAAAATAGTAGCCCTATTATCCCCTGGACATTGATGGCATCGAGATGTGTGCCTTCTACTTTCTGCTCTACGGGGAATAATGACCTGGAGGCAACAGCTTCTAGCTCCCTCGCAGGTAGAATCTTGTTTACCTCAATCCCCTGTTGACACACACCTTTCTCTCCACAGAGAACCTGATCTGGATTCTTTATCCTCACCCCAGTCACCTACCTTTTCCCTTTCTCTAATCACAACACATCTTGCTGCTCTAAAGCTCCACGTTATCTGGAAGGGCAAGAACTCTGATCCTCACCACAATTAACCTGGGGCCTTGTTAACAAAACACTCAGTACAGGGAGTCAGTCTCCAAGGGCAAATAATGCATACGAGACCTGGCTTCTTCGCATCCCTTAATGGCGTTAACAGTGATGACAAGGACTTGAAGTAATGCAAATAGCATCTACTTGTATGTTTCCTAAAAGTGTGAAGCTGACTGCTGAATGAAAAACATAAACTGGATTTTATGGGTCCGAAACAGCAAGGTCAGGTGAGATTTCGACATGAAGTCACAATCACATGACATGACGACACGATGGTGCTGCTGTTGTTGTAAATCCCTTTCCCAAGGTGGAAGGATTGCAAATTGAGGCTCCTGCGGCTATCTCTCCTCACAGCCAATCCACTGAATGAGAACAGACAACTACAGCGATGCAGAGACGAGCGGACAGAGATGGATGGATCGATAGACGACTGCATATGCAGACATGCCTATTGATAAACTCCTGCTGACAACAGGCGAACACTTTGGGCTCATCAGTGGAAACGTCAGTCATGCTGACCATTAGTTTGCATGCATTTCAGGTCGGATGTCCTCAACCTGTGACCGTGGGGTACTAAGGCCAGCCCACAAGGCCCGTAACATGCCAAAACACTTTTTTATCACATGTCAGATTGAATTCCAGTTGATGTCAGTCCAGACTTCTCTTCTACTGTATGTGACAAGGACTAAGGCAGTCTTGATATTTGACAGTGATGAAGACATAATGTATGAAAGCAACCAAAGTGAGTTTAAGTTGCTCTTTAATGTAGAATGAAATGACAACATTTTTATAAACAATGGCTGCAAATAATAATTTTTACTATCACTTAATATAGGATTAATATATGCTTACTTTGTCTGACAAACTCAAACATGTTTGTTTAAAAATATATAGTAATTCTTGAGTTTGATGCCAGCAACACTTTTCATAAAAAGTTGCTTCAACAACACTGTAAGTGCCAGAACATGCTTTCTGCATAGGACCGTGGAGCCAGCATGTTGTAGGGCTCTGTACTAGCAAGTTTGTCGATATGATCGCATCATGTTATGGGTTATGATTCGATATTATACAATATTACTGTAAGGCAAAATATAATGAAAATTTTTTAAATAACATTTTAGTAAAGCACATAATACATAAAAAGTGAACAGTATATATATATATATATATATATATATATATATATATATATATATATGTATGTTGAGTCAGGTGTATAAATAGGCAACTGTCTGCCTGTGTTTTCCATAGCGTTTCCAATGTTACATTTAGAGCTCGTGTTCACTGCTCAAAGTGGCCAACAAAAACAATGATTATTATTATATTTAACCTCTTGTAGTCTGGCAATACCAATTGTGTTTGAAGATATCACCCGATACCAACTCTTTTTATGCCTCAGGTAATGCAACATGAATTTCTACTCAACACTGTTGTACTTGACAAATCAGTGTAAACCCAAGGCTGTGCTCTCACCACTGACAGGTAATGGCTCATCACTGTAAGAGCTACCAACTAGCCTCCAGAGTAGAAGGTATGTTTGTATTCTAACAAGGCCATTCTGTGTTGGGAATGGCAGTCAAATCAAAATTCTGCTCAGGGAGCAGAGAGAAAAATGCCTGATGAATTTGTCAATACTGCAGGAGTGATGGACCTCATATGTGTGTAATGGACTGGATGCTTCTCAGTACAGATTGCCTGTCGAGATAGGAAACTATAATGAATGGCATCGAGGGGCATGGTAGCAAAAAGATAAGCCTTTTTACTTTCATTTAAAGGACATGACATTGTTGATTAAAGTCCCAATTCATGTTTTTTTTTAACCATAACATTTTAATCTTGATTTATATAAAATAAAAAGACAATATTTATTCTTACCATTAAATAAAGGAAGAAAAAAAAACATACGTTACATACATGGTCTATTAAACACAGATTCAGTTGTCTGATATTTTGAGAAACCGGGTTTAGTGTGTCCTACTATAAATCTTGGTTCCCGTTCTTTAACGATTCTGTTGGGAAAATATGTTAGCTTTATTGGGACGAATACTTTCTATGGGCTATATAATTTGTAATGATAAAAAAATGATGTGTTGGCAACTGATCATAATTGCAAATATGAGCCTCATGTGCTCAGAAAATTACTGATATAAACTAGATTTTGACAGCAACAGACAACACTTGTGATTCAGATGTGGATACAATCTGGTGCTAGTCAGACCTGTCAATCAGTTTGAACACAAAAGACTTTATTTTGGGGTGGAACCTTTGTTATATGTTGTAACACTAAAGAACATGCTGTGTAACGTTATAATATTAGACTATTATTTTTAAAATTGTAGCAATAAATACTCACAAAACATATAATAACCGAATCAGTTATTTTTCGCACGAGGGTTAACAGAGAGCCAGATCTGTGAAAAAGGGTTTGAGGTGTTTAGCTAAAACCTTGGATGAATAATAGACTTCTTCCCAAGACGCAACACTCTTGGTGGTAGGAGGTTAATATTCTCACATGTCATTAGGTCTGCTGGCTCGACTGATGGCTCATTGAATCAGGCAGCAAATGATTTCCTTATGCTGCAGAGGACAGAGCACTTCAAAGGGAAGGGGCTGAGGTCAGGACAGCACTCCGCTTTGATTAATGACCGGGGCTCAGCAGAGGTTGCCTGCAGGTAAGAATGTGCTGCTGAATTGGATGTGAAGGGGACCGACTTTTAAGCTGGATTTGACCCACCTCCAGAAAAACTTGCAGATACCATCACACGGGTTAGGTTGATGGGTTGTGACTGAAAAGCTTGCTGACCCTCTGGCTTCTACAATCATAAAAATGAAACTTGCTGGCTGACAGGCTAACCTGACATCATAGCAGTATTTAATACATTTGCAGTTGAATAATGAATACAGATAGAGCCATCATCACCTTTAACTATAAACCTTAAGTGAATTCTTTTTACTGTAATGCATTATTACATATCATCTATTAGAAGTTGTGTAAAACTTGATTCTTAGAAAACACTGAACCATCTGATTGTTTAACTGGAATTAGGCTTGAGCGGGGATTAAACACACCACCGCCTGAGTTGTCATTCTCCTGGGCCCCATTATCACCTTCCTTATTAGTTTTTGACTCAGCAGAACAAAACGTGACCGCCTCAATCTTTGATCTCTCACGCGCTGACACAAATCCTTTCAAGCCTCCTGACGTTCCTCTGCTAAGGTAATTAGCACTAATTAAAAGGTCTCCAGCTGCCTTGTGTGCATTTTTTGTTCCTCCACAACACAATGTCCTCACAGGTGCATTTCCTCTGTTTACTGTGGGCACATCACTCACATTCTTTCCCACTTGTTCACAGAGCATGATCAAGGAGATTAGGACTATTGTTTGGGGATGATAAAGGGGTGAAATGCCAAACTTATTGCCAGTAGGAAGGCAGTACAGGAGTTCAAATCATCAAAATAAGGTTGGGGTTTTCTTTGACTCAGCTACAAGGAAAGGTCATGCTAGATACAGGAAGAGTTTGACAAGAACTTCAATTTGATTTGTATTTCACCAATAACATTAAATTCCTACCTAAATGTGTCATGTTATTGTCTTTGCAGTTTCATATGAAAACAGAAAAAGCTTTCTGAGTGACTGAGGCATATATAGTTGCCTTGCCTCTCTTCTATTTAAAAAGAAAAAGATAGCCACATGACAGTGAATCTTGTAAATTCGCTTGCAAGTCAAAGAGCCTATAAACATCATTAACCATCATTTCCCAGCCCACTTCAGTTACATGTGAAGTGTTCTTTATTGTGTAATGAGCCAAGAATCTGAAAAGATTGCCACTTCAAAGCCTCTGTTGAAAGCTGTCGCCCATGCAGCCTGCTGACATGTCAAGCTGAGATTAAACGTCCCCCCATAATCATTTCTTTGTTTTCAAATGAGCCCATTGTTTATCTGCACCTTGGGTGACAGCCATCAATGGGCGCACATCACTGCGGAGGCACGGGAAGTGGCGAAAAAGATACTTCATGTGCTTGTAGAAGTTTCACTTAAGCCCATGTTCAGAATCTTTTTATTTTTTTTGTAGTTTGGAGATGTTTGTAGCTCTTGGAAATTATAATTTAAATTTGTAATGCCGCCAGGACTTTCTGCCAAAGAAAAGGCAATTTATGAGATTTAGGAGAGGGAAATTTTGATATGCACATAATTTTGGACTGGCTATGGCACTTGCTGTATTTCTGAGTAAACCCCCCAATTTATCTTTCTATCACTTTTTCATGACTTGGAAAAAGAAAGAAATCATGAATAGCATACAGAACACAGTTCTCCATTACAAACTATTTTAAGCTTGATTTAAAACAAACTAGTGACTGTATAAGTCTCATTCGAGCAATGCCTTAATTGTTATGCAGGGAGATGTTCTTGTCTTAGAAAAATCCCTTTGTCCAAGACTAGCAGTGTGTCATTAATAGTGGGCCTCAAGGGAAGCAGGGACATTGAGCCTGGGCAGCAGGGGGACACTTCTCAGGGCTTTTAAGGACTACAGTAAATCTTCAAACAATTTATCCAAACAAAAGCTGCTGTGTAAGAAAGGAGAAGAGACACAGGAAACAGATGAATAAGCAACATCAATTACCAAGCCCTGACCTTGAGACCAAGGACCAAGGCACACCAAATGACTACAGACTGGGGTTGACAAGCCTGGGGTGGAGGTTACCCACCATGCACTTCATGAGAGCCAGAAATAGGGGAAAGAAAAGAAAGAGGATACAGAAGAAGGTGGAGGTGAAACGTAAGGGAGCTACGAATGAAAGATCACCATTATAGATTTTGGTTTATTTCAATGTGAAATAAAATGTATTTAATCTATTTAAAAATACTTTTAATTTTATAATTTATTATTTTAATAATATGTTTTTATAATTTTAGCATTGTTTTTATCATACTTTATTTTCATTTTTGTTTTTATAAATTGCTTTCTTAGATATTGTTTATTTGTTGAAAAGCACTTTGGTCAATTCCTGGTTGTTATTAAAGCCCTATAAATAAAGATTGATTGATTGATTGATTGATTAATTGAAAAATAGCTCAGTCTGAGCACTTGACAAAATAAGCACTAATGAGATATGAAAGAAACATACAAGTGCACAGCCAATAAGTCCCTTGGTAAGTAGGAGGCTGTAAAGACAAATCTCCAAAAGGAAAATATAATTCAACCAGATTTTATTATGCAGTTTGCTTTGAGGATGGGCCCCTGTATACGCCACATTCATGTGATATCATACGGAGTGTAATTATAATCAGCAAACTTTTAAAACCTTTACATGAGCCTGGATGTATCATAGTGAACTGAATAACACATTACAAGATAGTGTATTAATACAAGTATAGTAGATAATTTTTTTTTTTTTGTCCTTCTCCATTCAAGACAACTTTGCGGGCTGGATAACAACTTTTTGGGTCCTTGCAAACATAAATGAAAAAATATAGTGTAGTTCTTCAAAGCTTTCCAAATGTTATTTGACCAAATGTATGAAATTCTGCGAATCAAGAATTTGTCAATCAGGCTGAAATTAAAACACCAAAAGGTGATTAGCCTCCTGATCTTGATGAACCCTGTGCTAATTAACAGCCCAACAACTTAGGACTGAGATATAATTGTAAAAGTATACATACTTTACACCTACGCAAAATAGCACCCTCATGTAGCCTGCCTTGCTTTTGAGGGCTGGTTTTGCACATCATTAGATGCAATTCTGAGAATTGCGGGGAGTATCAGATGATCGTGGCACCACCTTGAAATCACAACAATAGTAATAGTAATAGTAATAGTTGTATAGGGCCTCCAGTAATTAGGCCCTCCACTATTCTCATATACATACCAACTATTTATCGTTATAACCATGATTTTAAAACTATCCTTCTTGCCATTGCCAGTTGATGGCAATGGCATGAAGGATGGATGGATGATTAGGCCCATCCTTGGGCCTTTTTGGCCAACCTTTTATATCCTCCAGACATTTACAAATTATACATGGATGTACTGTATGTGAACAATGATGGTGATGATGCTGCTATTGTCAAGGTGTATGCTTGGGTAAAAAGCAAGTATACCTCAACCTTTACTCTGCAAGTTGATGCTGTTATCATGGCCAATGGATTCATGCTTTTTGCTTTCAATTAGCTTGTGAAGAAAAATTGCAAAACTCTAGCTACAACTACTACTATTACTACTAGTAATGATGGTGGATAGCCACAGTAAAACAATACATTTAAAACAACACAATTTTTGCAAGATCACCACCTAATTATTGCCAGATTATTTTAGCTATTTATCAAGTAAAAATGCCACACAAGTCAGTTTTGCTTTCTCAAACATAAAAATGTGTTTTATAAATTGAACAGTTAATGGCACAGCTTTAGGTTTTGGACTGTTCATTTCTCACTTTTCTGTTCATTTCTCACTTCATTTTCTTCAAACATTTTTTTCAAAGAATTTAGTGACAGATTAATTCAGTCCTACTGACTCCTTAATTGCTTATGAGCCATTTAATTAAATAAAGATAATCAATAAATTAACCATCTATGGCATGCATAGCTGACCAGTCTCTGTATTGATTGTTTTTTTTGAGTCATAATAGTAAGGCTCAATGAACAAGTACCCAAGTACTGCAGCTAAACCGAAAGCTATTAACACAGTCTTTGCTCCCCAGGAGCATAACTGAAGTCCTGATTGACTTTAATTACAAACCACCTTAAATCCGAGTCTTGAATCTGAGTGAACTTTTTATGCTCTGCATGCCCGTGCTCAACAATTTGTGGTGAAAAGCTGAATTAACAACCTGGCTGCTCTTCATTGATTGTCACAACATTAACAGAGTCCCTGGCTTTTCTATTGCTGGAGGAGACCAAAGTGAAATGCATTACTCACAATAATGCATATGTTAAAATCATAGAGAACTTACTTAAAATTCAATCCACTTTGGCATCATTATCATGTATCAACATAATGAATGACTCCTTCAGAGTATGGTAATTATAATTTGATAAATCATCAGCAGAAAATTAACTAGATGTCAAAACATTCATTGCGAAGGGTGATGAATCGAGGATGATTGTGGTGATGAATTGTGTTAATCTGCGCAGTATGTATCCAGTGAAATGGCTAAACAGCCCAAGATGGATGGGGCACACACGCTGCAAGGTCAGACCACAAAGCTGCAGGAAGGGGGTAATAAAAGAAATCTTTGGCTGTGTGCATATTTTAGTCAAGCCCTTTCTTTCCTCGGATTAGTAGTGTATTTCCACTATAACAACAATTCTTCCTATATGCACAAATCTAATAAGGGGTGATCCACTGTTGTATGGATAGAATTAAGAAACATTGATAACTGATTGTTGTCAGCAATTTGTTTAGCAAATTAACATGCGCAGCCTCTCACACATTATTAATTAGTAATCACCTTGCGATAAATGGATAGTCCCCATTTGTTTACTTGTTTTTGCTGTATCAAACATATTAAAAAATTACTGATCCTAAAAGTGCTGTCCACACACGCCTAATCATCATGACAATATGTCTAGGAGTGAGAGGTCAAACATGAGTCCAGATATTTATTGCAAGTTCTAAAACCAGATGGAGGCAGCACATTCATCACAACAGCATGTCACTGAGGTTACCCACAAACAGAGGACCCCCCCGACCAACCCTAGGTTAGTCCTGCAGTCAGTCCCCTTAATCATCTCCACCTCGTTCTGCCTGGCTCTCACGGACAGTGGTTATTTTTAAAACTTTCATTTTATCAATACTTTATGCTCTATAGCTGAGGGAGATATTAAAGTCATAGCAGGGCAAAGAAGGGCGTTTCTGACACTTGCTCCCTCATTTATCAGTCCTCTTCATAGGCCCCCTCATTGACAATGAAAAGATTTCACAATACCACTAGGCAGAAACTCATTCCACCAGTCATCCATCATGCTCAGCCTAGCGGCCGTTACACTGACCTAATCAGTAATGCCTGGCTGAATGATCCCCCCTCAACCTCCACACACACACACACACGCACACACACACTTCATTAGACCTAGTTAGAATGAGGGAAGTCACAGGGCTAACTTCTGTTACTGGTGGGACCTATACATGCCTTGCATGTAGCTGGACAATATCAGCTACATCATCGTTTCAAAAGGCCCATAGTCCTGTTGCCCAGAGTTATACTGAAGTACATTTCCATCTATGCATCATGATGCTCTTGGAAAGACAATAAGAATATCATATTATTCATGGAATAAAAATTTACCCCTTCATGTATCCTTGAAAGGAAAAAAAAAAAGGACAGCACACGTGCAGAAAATACACACCATTAACTATCCAATACACAAACGGCACATAAAACTGCACCAACTGAAACAACAGCAATAAATATTTCACAGCGCTCCCAACAGAGATAATTTGTGATTCATTTCAAAGATATATTTTTGCTGGGAGGGGGGTAAATCTGCCTGAATCAAGCTATGGCTGGCTCAGAGGACTTCAACAGTTTTTTCCCCTCCCACTGAGTGGTAGTAGGTAGTAGTCCAGCCAGGTCGCAGAGATGCTGAGAGCTTGGATCCCACTCTGTGGCTTTGCCAGCTCCGACTTCAGGCAGCAATCTGGTGAGCATTAGTTAACACACAAGGAGGACAGCGGGAGGGGTCGGGGTGGTCCATGAGTGTTCTCTGACCAAACACTGCCTGTAATAGAGAGATTATTCCCTAACCCCCACAGCTGAGTTTTCTGGCACTTTTCCCCTTATCTGCACTGCTCGTCTTGCTGCATCATCTGTTACAGCTGTCTAATGTGTTAGTAAGTCACTCATCTTGCAAACATTTGGGTCAAATTAGGTTTCAGCAAATATTTTTATGGTTTTGTAGGTGAAAAGAACTTATTCTCCATGATAGTCTCACGTTTTTATTCTAATTTATAAAAAGTATCCACTTGTGTTCTTGACTGTGACTCCACTCTGAAGTGAAGACCTTTTCCTGCAGCTATTTTATCACTTCTCAAATGAAGCAAACAGCTAAGACAAACCCAGATGTATATCCCGTATAGAGGTCATACATGAAACAAATGTCATTACATAGCTTGTTTAAACATAACTTGATTAGTAGAGTAAATAAAAAGATATCAGTACTGTATATGTTGGTAGTTTCACTCCGTTACTGTAGGTTAAATTATCTGGGTAAACAAAACCAGTACTAAAGTGTGAGCAACAAATATTCCCTAAATCCTGTGAGGCTAGTAATGCTCATATCCTATTATTCTGCTAACTATCAGCAATTATCTCCCTGTCAAAGCTGCAGGTGACAAATTCTCTCCATATCCCGCCTGGCAGTATCATCAACCGGACATGAGCTTCATGTGGTGGAAACTAAATCACTGGCTCTGCTCACAGGCCTGACAGACAAATGGGGTGTCTTGGAAAAGCTAGGCCCATCACTCTGGGCAGGGGGAAGAAAAAAGAAGTCTCTCCCTCCCAGCTGACCTTTTTTTATTCGCTGAGAGAGGAGATTAAATACCGCAGATTCTGTATGTATGGTTTGTTTCCAAAATATGAGAATTATTAATGGCTTTTGCGGAGGGCCCGTTTAATCTTCTGCCAAGTTGCAGTCATCGTTTTTTACCTTGGGCTGGTTTTTTTCTTACAGATGGTCCCAGAAAAACAGGAACTGTGCTTTATCCTTACAGAAAAGGCAAAGGAAGTGTGTGGGCAGCATGTGGGCGGCAATAATATGACAGAATAATCATCCCTCTTGAGGCGACGTATTGCATTATGATGCTAACAGTATTTTAAAAAAATTTACAACTCTGTGTGATTGGATGCAAACATTCTATATACCTGACATGGACGCCAAACACCCTTCAACAAATGAGCTGCTGTGGACACTTAATTGTTTCACAGCTCCACCAAGGTTTTACTGTTTGTTGCATGACCATTTTCACCATCTGAGGATTAATATGTTTTGTTGTTATTAGCAGTGTGTTACTTTGAAACAGACATGTGAGAAAGGGCACCTCCCCTGAAGGGTGCATACCTACGACCACATCCCACTTTTCACACAGAGGCCACAAATCAAGTCCCAAAGCCAGAATGACGAATCAATCACAGGACATGCCACAACTAGTAAATTATTCTTTTGTCTTTTTGACCTCGTGGCTCATTGAACTTTGGCTGAACAGGTGGCCTTCCCATTTGACCTCACAAAAGTGCATTTGAAACTGCATTGTGGCATTTGCATCTCACTGAAATGAGCCCTTTCAGCTGTGTCAGCACTTCTTTTACTGCTTTACAGTCTACTCCTGTTTCATTCTACTTTAGCAGCAAATAACCAGGGACATTAGTACTATGCAGCTTGCTAAGGCTAAATGAAAGAAGAGGTAAATCTAATGATGCAGCTATTATTTGCACCAACTACGTAACAAGCAGCTGACTTCATTACAAATAATGACTATACAAAACACTCAGCATGGTCCCTTTGCATAAAAGACCAGAAACTAACTATGGTGGTATCTGCTAAGAATTCAATTCAGACATAACTACAATATTAGTTTGAGAAAATTTTTAATTAAGAGATGTGGTGGCTTCTCAGATGTCAGTGACTCACTCAGTACGCACATATATTTTCTAATAAGTAACAAGGCATCCAAACCTAATTCCTGTACAGGTTTTTGTCCTCACTACATACAGTACACATCATTAGGTTTAGTTTAATTGTTTTGGTTTTCTTCAATTCACTGATCCATCACATGACATTTATCACCTGACTGACATCATGTGACTTGTTACACCAAGCAACAAAAAGTTGTTTGAAACCAGACTTGAGCTTTGGTCTCCTGTTGGGAAAGTTGTCTTCTTTGCTGACCATCCATCCACTCCAGCCCAGCCAGAGTGTAAATACTTGGAGACAGTGTTATGTTGGCTACAGCTGCTACATGTTGCCCCACAAAAATACATCAAAGCTTGTTTTATTGGTTTGTTCAAACAACCCTTATCATTATACAGGTGGAGAGTCTCCAAAATAATTGATTAAAATTGCTATACAGCAGATTTGTTTTTGATGTTTTGATGTTGAACCAGAAGAAACCAGAATGAAGCAGCTTTCCCAAGTGGAGGAGTTCAGGTAACATGGGGGTCTAAGTCTCCCGAAAATATAGTTAATGAGAATAAGAGCCGAAAGAAGAAACAGAAAGTCTCGATGAAGCTGCTCTATTGGGTAGCTTATAGTACTCTGAGGGCTTGTTCAAAGTTCAGCAATTAAAAAGACTTCAGCATCAAGCCAGTGCTCCTTGGCGTCAAAGTAGTTTGGGCACCAACAAATGTGTCCTGGCCCAGTCCGAAGTAAGACCGAGCAGACTGTAGTCACTTCTGAGTCACATCTCCCACCTGCTTTAAAAGGCTTCACAGTATTGTTGTTAAAAAGAGTTGCTTAGTGGGCTACTTTACTTGGCACTTTAACCATGTCAGGGATTGGTGACTCAGAGAAAGGTGATGAATGTTGATAATCGAACAGGTAAATCCCTCCAGCGTTACCCCACATCAGCATTGGCTGGTCATGAAACACAACGCTACTAATGCCAGTACCTTTTTCAGGTTTCCTTTGAAAAGGGATTGAGTTATCGATACAGTAAATCCATCAACTAGCTCCCCTGTGAGGAATCGAAGCCACCAGAAACTGCCGGTTACATAATGGTCTCTTTGCCCTTGGCATTCAGTGGGCTCCTTAAAGGAATCCATACTGAGGGGCATTTACGTCCCAGTAGGATCCAAAACTTAATTAAAAGCTTCTACCTCACTTTAGAGGCTGCTCCTCCTATCGTTACCAATACATCGTCCACACACAGACAGAACTTCAGTAGCCTTTTCTCTCTGACCTTGGCATTTCTTCTCTAGCCGCTGATTATTGATAATTTTCTGGCGGCGGTGCCTCTCCTCATTTGTCATGATTATTGCTGAATTTTTAAGCTGTCATCCGTGAGGACGGATCAATGGTTGTCCACTTCCCCTTTGTCATATTGGCAGCACAAGCAGCCCTTCCTCTATAAATGAGGCTTCTCTTGCTTTTTTATCTATTAGCTGTCTGTCTTACTGCGCACTAGATCCTTTGTTAGGTCATTCTATACATTGTTCCTCCGAATCAAAGGCTGACACTTACGTATTATGCATGAGAGGGAGAAGCCAGATAAAGCAGCAGTGTACAGTACATGTCTTTAAAATGTACAGTCACTAATAGTGCATACATTTAAGCATATAGCAGTAGTGCCTGCATCCCAAGGTCAGCGCAGAAAGAATTGCATTCATAATAGGATGCAGCTGACAATCCAGTAGCTCAAGCGTCAGATATTGCATGTAATAAGGCCAGGTCTGTCAAACTGATTAATGAATTTTCGCAGCAAAGGGAACCAGTTATAACTGGTTGCAGGCACTAGCGACTGATGATCTGTCTCATTCAACTGCATGATTTGTACCTGTAGCTACACCAGTGGCCCGCCAGCTTCACCCAGCTCTCCTGTGTCTACACCTATTCACCATATTCCTCCTTCCTCACTCAAATGGCTGAACAGGTCTGACAGACGGATTCCTTTTCTTTTCAATGTATTAAAAGCCACTTTCCTGCTCTGACAGCCTGCTCTGTTCTGCCACCTTCTAGCTGGGGCTTCACACTACTCTGGGCAGCCACTGCATCTTGACAGACCACTGTCACTTCCCATCATCCTCTCAGTAGATCCTGCTCTCCCCCCTCTAAGCATGCAGACCCACTTTCCAACCAGTGCAATTATTTTTTTTTGACAAGCCATCCATCAGCTTTAACTTTAAAGCACTTTCCTCTGATACCCATTGTTACAGTTCTGTGCCTTTTTATGCAGGCGGCAGGAGAGAACATGATACCAGACATTCAGACTACCTGAGCATGTAAATCTACTTTGTTCTCTTCTTTATTTCCAATTTTCTGTTCCATTTTTGCCATTTATGCATATTTGTTGTGCATAATATGCCCTTGTCAAATCCAATTAACATGTCCTACCTTACCAAGTGAGAAAAGGTTATAATTTGTGAGTAGCTTGAGAAGCAGGGACTAAAGTTAGACTTAAATGAGCACTTTAACTCTACTGAATGTGAGTCATTACAGAGTACTGCCAGATTGGGATATGCTACACTCTATGAGCCATTAGGTACTACTAATTACAGTTAAACCATGCAACAACCTTGTTGTTTTTTAATACATTCAGATGGACACAGCAGAGAGGTTTGTAGCTTTGGGCCAAGTCACCATGATTAACTGACATCAATACCAACAAAAAGCCAAGCTGATCCATCTTGCCTTGGACTATATAATTAGAATGACAGCTTAGAAAATTTGGTCTGATGCAGAATCTGTCTTATGCCGCAAGGAGCCCTAATTACTATCTCAGTGTGAGAGTTAATGATGAGAGGTGGGAGCAGCATCTGGGGGACTCGAGGGGACGTGCTCTCGCTCAGCCTGTGACATTTTCTAAGTCCCAACAACTGGGCCACCTATGGCCCTCAGTGGTCCATCCTGCTGACACACACTGTTTATGTCGGGACAGTGATGTTTGGTGGCAAATCAGGATGTAGCCCTCTTCATTGTCTGCAACCTAATGTAGCCTTCATTCTAAAGGTTTCATACAAATGTAAAGATCACATGTGACCCCGCAAAGATGGCTTATATTCCCATTATATTGTGGGGTTCAAGATTAAACTGCAACTAATGAGTCTATTAATAATTTCAAATGAAACCAATAGGTAAAAAATTTATGTTTGACACAGAAAGGCAGAATATCCTCAGATCACAGGAGCTGGGACCATTTGATGTTTTTATTATCTTTCATTATTGACAAACAACAAACTGACAAAATTATGAATTATTGAATAAACTGATCCAACTGATCCTTCCAGGCTCTTTCATCCACCAGATACTCAGATTTAACCACAAAGCTTCTGGACATCTGCAAACAAACTGTTTTCAGAAACCTGTGCAACAATAACAACATGTGAACATATGGCTCTGAATGACCCAGATGGTCCAATCACTCCTGAAGACTGTTAGCTTATCTCCTCTATCATGAGATTCCTGAGATGCTCAACTATTAGGCAGGTGTTGATAAGATATAATGAGAAAATCTTCATTCAGCCTCGAGTCTATGATCTGCTTTTTACTGGCTACCATCAGCATTAAGTACTCGGCTTAATCTCGTCCTGCAGATGTGGACATCTTTGATCTGCATGTTGCATAATCAGCCAGGGAGCTAATAACACACAGGTTGTCACAGCTGTTAAAGACATAGAGACACTGCCCCAAGTGACAATATGTCAGTGATTGTCTAGCAGATGAAACTGTGGATATTAATAAATCAAAGTGACCCCTACCTGAAGCCAAACAGATGCAACACCTGGACATGTAAATTCCTGAGTAATGGATGCCATAAATTTAAATCGGACGACCTCCGATTTAATATCCGTGCAGACAGCTGCAAGTGGGAGCAACCATTTGGCTTAATGCAAAAGACAGTTTTGGAATACCAAGCATCATCTGCTCCCATCAATCCAATCTAGTGTAAAGTGTTCAGTATTGGGCAAGCAACTAAAACCC